>NC_137883.1:32055999-32070999 GCF_963924005.1 Protomyctophum bolini
TGTTTTTTGGGTTGTTTATAACAAGATATTTTCATTTTTGGGGGTTCTTGACATGAAAATGTTTGAGAACCACTGACACATATAGAAACATGGGGTTTTCAAGAAAACTGTCAGGATTTAGAAAGACATTTTGTAGAATTCGTCCTCCGGTCTAAATGGGCTATTCTACTCTCTGTCAACACGGAGGCAGATCCCAGGGTGTCAGATGGGAGTGTCAACAGTGATGCCGTGTCGACATCTGGGATCTCTTATTCCAATGGTTTCCAAAGTGATAATACTTCTGCAGTTTTTTTAAAACTTGCAGAAAACCCCCCCAATGAAATAATAAAATAGAGTTAACCCATTTAGGCCTGACGTCAAAAAAAAATAAAAAGAAGTTTGCTCTGAAAGAATATATTATATTCAAAGATTTGTGCCGCATTTTTACGATTTTTCAAAAATATTGGAAAAAATATAAAAAGATACTCCTGTAGAAAGGCTATATTATTTTACTTATATTGACCCTATAAACAATTTAGTATTATTTATGTAAGGTTTTGCACACTCAAATGGTACCTCGTCAGATAATCCCCACATTATCCTACAACAACTTCTGTGAACAGACGTCACTGTAGTAGCTTTTCATAAATTATATTTGTACTTAGGCTGTCTGTCTGCTGTCATGAAAGTTTATAGTTAGAGAAATTCAAAGTCCAGCCGTCTGCTGTCCAGCCTCTCCCGCCAACCCCTCACTGGGGGAAATTCGGGGAGGAAAACAGAAACGGGGCGAGTCATCTTGTTACCATAACAACCTGCACCTAAGGCCGTTTTTTAAACTAGCTCCTCGCCACTCTCCCTGTATAGGCCTACACACTTCCACTCTGTTTGAGCATAGATATATAAATAATAGAGATGGCTCCGGGATTCCCCTCCCATCCAGTCTCTATTATTCATATCCCTGCTCAAGTGTGTAGGGCGAGTGGAGAGGAGCTGTAGTTTAAGTGTGTAGGGCGAGTGGAGAGGAGCTGTAGTTTAAGTGTGTAGGGCGAGTGGAGAGGAGCTGTAGTTTAAGTGTGTAGGGCGAGGGGAGAGGAGCTGTAGTTTAAGTGTGTAGGGCGAGTGGAGAGGAGCTGTAGTTTAAGTGTGTAGGGCGAGTGGAGAGGAGCTGTAGTTTAAGTGTGTAGGGCGAGTGGAGAGGAGCTGTAGTTTAAGTGTGTAGGGCGAGTGGAGAGGAGCTGTAGTTTAAGTGTGTAGGGCGAGGGGAGAGGAGCTGTAGTTTAAGTGTGTAGGGCGAGTGGAGAGGAGCTGTAGTTTAAGTGTGTAGGGCGAGTGGAGAGGAGCTGTAGTTTAAGTGTGTAGGGCGAGGGGAGAGGAGCTGTAGTTTAAGTGTGTAGGGCGAGTGGAGAGGAGCTGTAGTTTAAGTGTGTAGGGCGAGGGGAGAGGAGCTGTAGTTTAAGTGTGTAGGGCGAGTGGAGAGGAGCTGTAGTTTCAAAAGGGGGGAAGGCGTCTAATTAAGTACAGCTTGTTCTGTCAATGGCCCAACTTCATGGAATGAACTCCAAAAGTCTTTAAAACTGAGCTACCTGCCATCCTTCGGTCAGTTCAAAGAAATGCTCCAGAACATTTTTCACCGTGATTGCTCCTGCTTCAATTGATCTATTTTACTGATGGTTGTTCTGTATAAAGTTCCTTTGTAATTTACCCTGATTTATAATGTTGTGTTTGATGTATTGTTTTGTGACTGTATTGTGTATATTCTAACCTCGGCTACGTTTGAAAATGAGGGCTTGGCCTCAACTGTATTTCCGAGTATAAATAAAGGTGAGAAAGAAATAAGAAAGAAAGAAAGAAAGAAAGTATTGTCGTCTCATAAACACATGAAAAGCTGTATAGGAAAAAGAAAATACAAAAATAAATCACGGCACTCCTTTAACGTACATTAGGTTAAAATAACATTTCATTCATCTCCGGATTGCAGCTTTAACCCATTTTGGGAGTGAAGCCATTTTGGTGTTAGCATCATGTCGTGCTTTAGCTATTGAAAAATAGCAGATCTACAAGCTCATAGCGCGCCACCGAGTGGCGCGCTACGAGCTTGTAGGTCTGCTATTTTTGAGAAATTGAAGAGCGACTGACATAGAGAAGACATTTTCAGAATCTGATCTCAGGTCAGAATGAAAACTGTCAGTATGTAGAAGATTCTTTTAGAATCTGATCTCAGGTCAGAATGGGTTAAGAGGGAGATGCCATTGTGAGATTGAACAGAGCATAATGTTATTACATAATGTGTGGCCGAGCTGCTCTGCGGTGCTTCGACCGACCGGGGAATGGATTGGTGAACAGCTTATCTGTGGAAGCTGTTGATTGGTGAACAGCTTATCTGTGGAAGCTGTTGATTGGTGAACAGCTTATCTGTGGAAGCTGTTGATTGGTGAACAGCTTATCTGTGGAAGCTGTTGATTGGTGAACAGCTTATCTGTGGAAGCTGTTGAAACCAGAGACCTGGAACTCTAATTGGCAGTGGTGGAAACGGGAAAGTAGCCTCTAACTAAGTACTGTACTTGGACATTTAGACCTGAGGCCGATTAAAACATAAATAAAAAAAGGCTTCTAAATCCTGACAGTCTTAGGGCCGATTCATACTCCTATTTTACCGCTGTTTCGGCGCTGTAGTGCCGATTTCGGCTCGTCAGAAAATTTCAGTAGCACCGAAGAGACGACTTTAGGACGGTACCCCCCCCCCCCCCCCCCCCCCCCCCCCCCCGAACCTCAAATGACGTCACATTGTAGGCTCTACAGCGCCGAACCGACTTTTATTGGGCTCTAAAATAGGAGTATGAATCGGCCCTTACAGTCCTATATTTCTACGTCAGCGGTGCTCAACCTTTTTCAAGGACCCCCCAGCATTATCTGTATTTGGCCGCAGGCTCTGAAAGAATATATATTCAAGGATTTCTTTACTATTCAAGGATTTCTATTTTTCAAAAATAGATCTGCAATTTTTCAATAGCTAAAGTATAGCCAAAAAAATGAAGGCCGCATAGGCCGAAACGTTGCTATTCCCCTAATAAATGTCACTGCATTTGAAGACAGTGTGCAGGTTGTTTTTTTCCTTGTTCAATGTTGGGACACCGTACCCTTCTCCTACGCACCTGTCGCTTGTAGGTGTGCAGAAGCTTTGCTTTTCATTAATAGCTAAAGTATAACATAATGCTAAAAACGCCAAAAGGGGTTCACCGTCCTGAATGGTACAATTTTGAGGCGTATGTATACTTTACTTGCGAGTATTTCCAATTTCCAATACTTTTACTACACACAGACAAATATTGTACTTTTACTACAATTTACAATTTAGGCATTTAGCAGACGCTCTTAACCCATTCTGACCGAGAACCCGTTTTGGTGTTAGCATCATGTTATGCTTTAGCTATTGAAAAATAGCAGATCTACAAGCTCATATCGCGCCACCGAGTGGCGCGATACGAGCTTGTAGGTCTGCTATTTTTGAAAAATCGAAGAACGACTGACATTTTTAGAATCTGATCTCAGGTCAGAATGGGTTGATCAGACCAGTGTGTGTCCAGTGGAAACCTGGTATGAATCTGATCTCAGGTCAGAATGGGTTAAGAACAAAAAGCATGGCGATACATCACATACATAAAAAGTATGAAACATGCGTATAAGCTCCACTGCTTTAGTTACGTTGCAGATTTGGATTATCATTACAAAACAAGCACATCAGCCCTATACATTCTCGACATTTGAAAACAGCCGATCTACAAGCTCACAATGTATCGCATTGTGACGCATTGTGAGCTTGTAGATCCGCTATTATTATTAAAATATATATATATATATATAATTTTTTTACACATTTTGAACTTGCGAAACGGAACATTCTGCAAAATGAGTACTACTATACGTTTGGTACTTAAATATATACTTATAGTATATACTTTAATATACTTGGAAAATATATTTTGATGCCAATATACTTTTGTATTTCGATTACATTTTTAAGTCCATTGTAACGGAATAGGTTCTACCTTTACGGTATTGTACACTTTTTACTACAAGTAAAACATGTTGAGTACTTCTTTTTTCCACCACTGCTAATTGGTCCTGTTGAATCGCTGTAATAGCCTGTAGCTGCTCCATTACCGCTGATTAGCCAATTTAGGTCTGACGTCGAAAAATAAAAAATAAGTATATTTTCAAAGATTTGTGCCGCATTTTCACGATTTTTCAAAAGAATAGCAGACCTACAAGCTCGTAGCACGTACGGCGCCACTCGGTGGCGCGCTATGAGCTTGTAGATCTGCTATTTTCCAATAGCTAAAGTATAACATAGTGCTTAGTTAAAACACCAAAAGGGGTTCCCGTCCAGAATGGATTAGGAGTCGAACAAAGGATGGAACTCCTTTCTCTCTTTTTCGTTCTATCAGCTCTGGAGTGTTCGCTGATACAGAGTAGACTGAACTGTCCTTGAGCATAAGGACAATATATTATATATATATATATATATATATATATATATATATATTTCATTCAAAGCTTTTTATATTCACTGATACGCCGCTATTATTTCTAGCTTCAAGCTCGGCCAGCTTTCACAATGGGCTTTCATTCCAAATGATTTGATTCAAAAGCAGAACTTTGAGATTTGGTGCGTGTCAGTGTGTGTGGGTGTGGGTGTGAGAGTGGGTGTGGGTGTGGGTGTGTGTGTGTGGGTGTGGGTGTGTGTGTGCGTGCGCGTGCGTACGTGTGCGTGCGTGCATGTGTGCTTTAGACATCGGGAGCTGTTAGGGGTTCAGAGTCTTGCTCAAGGACACTTCGACACCATAACTCTGGGGGATGCTTGGGATTGGGAACCTTCCGCTTCCCAATCGGCCAGCGGCGCTCTAACCCTGAGCCACTCCCGCGGGCGGTGGCTATATAGCTATTTTGAGTTATTTGTATACGTGTTGCTTAACCCATTCTGAACAGGAACCCATTTTGGTGTTATAGCATCATGTTATGCTTTAGCTATTGAAAAATAGCAGATCTAGAAGCTCATAGCGCGCCACCGAGTGGCGCGCTATGAGCTTGTATAGGTCTGCTATTTTTGAAGACAATCGAAGAACGACTGACATTTTTTTAATCTGATCTCAGGTCAGAATGGGTTAATCAGACCAGTGTGTGTGTGTGTCCAGTGGAAACCTCGTATGAATCTGATCTCAGGTCAGAATGGGTTAATAAGTGACTGAATCGTCCTCTGTGTTAATTTAACTATGAAGGTCGTTACACGCTGCCTGTGGTTAATTCAGCCGAACAGGGACGGATTATTTAAGACGAGACATGGCAGGTGAAATCATGATTTTTCTTTTTTGTGCTATTTTTGCTTCCTAAACATGTTTTCTTTCAAACTTAAAGCAAAAAAAAACATTCAAAATACAGATTTAGTAGTGTATTTTAGCCAATGACAACTCGCTTTTCTGGGTGAAAATCCACCATCTCTATTTTCATGATTGGTTGTTGCGGTACAAAGGAAGTGACCATATTTGGATCCAACCACAGTCAGCTCGAGGTCCAGACCTTTACAATGATATATGGCATTATATGTTGTTGCCAAGGTTTGGATGAGATATTTTGTCTCGAAATAGTGGCTTAAAATATAACGTCTTGGAATTTTACAATACAAATCTTTAAAGGCCGTTTTCTCAAAATTAGTTTTCCTCATACCTGGGACAAAGAATCTCCACTTCAGTTGCACTCACATACACCAAAATATCCAGTCTTATTCATAACTATATTCTGCAGAAATTTACAGAGGGGTTTGTTGATATATATATATATTGTTGAGATATTCACAGCCTGATTTACATCACATTTTATACCTAAAAATATTAGGTCTAAAATCCCCTTTATTTTTGTTTATTCAACTTTCAGCATGATCACAGGTTTCAAAAGACAGGGCCACTAAAAACACTGAATTATTTTTCCGATCACAAATATAAAACTTCAAATCTAAAATGCAATAGCCTATCTAAAAATCCAAATGGTTGTAAATCTAAAAATCCATTTAAAAATCTGCACATACCTGTATATGGGATTGGTTATTTTCTGTATCTCTCAGTCAGTTCTGCATGACGGGTCGTCTCCATGTCTAGTTTGACGTCCAGTGGCAGCGCTCTGTGAAAGGGACGGTAAAAACAGCAACACGTTAAAGTTCTACTTGCTGGAAAAGAAAGAGGCAGCGATGGAGCCATATAAGACCATAATATTATCCATAAGTTCTGGGACATAAAATCTTCAAAATATATATATATATTTTGAAGATTGCTGCAGCGTGATGTGTTGTGAACTTGTAGATCTGCTATTTTCAGCGTGCAACCAAGTGTAAAATGACTTATACTGGATCTCTTGTTCGCTAGTCCCTTCATAACATTTTAGTCTAGTTATTATTCGTTGACAAAATTGTCAATATATTTAGTTAAGACTAAATAATATTGACAATTGTTGAGTTTTTTTTTGTTTTTTAGTTTTCTTTTAGTTTCCATGTAGTGTTCTGTAGTGAAAAAAGGTGGTAGACGATTTTTTTTTGTCATTATATAGTAGGCTAAGTTGACGAAATCAATCCTTTCTTCGTTCACTAGGCAGAGGAGAGAGGGCATATTTTTTAAATGTCATTTTTAAAACTTTACAGATAGGAAGGACTTCTATACTAGAGTGCAATAAGTGAGAGCACGGTGCACCCGCTTGCATTGAAAAGAAAACCCTGACATTTCACACATTGGATATTTATAAATGTGTCAAAACTGAGAGAGATAACCGTTTTCACTCAGACATTGAAAATTGAAATGTGTGGATCTCAATCGTCTATGACATTTATTGTCATGTGTATAGGCCTATTGTCGCATGTCATGCGTGAACGCGTGCATGTACTGTTACGCGTAACATGCACGTGTAGTTCCGTGGGAAATTCGACACGCTTCGGCGTAAACTCACGCCTGTGCGTTCATCAATGCATGACGCGTCGCATACTTCCTCATTGACTTTGTGACATATTTTATTTATTTCTTTTTGTAATTTAATTTTGGTTTTCTAAGCTAAATTGCACCAAAAAAAAAACCTGAACTTTTGAGTAGTGCAGACAGGGGGCGCTGCTGCTGGCCGCTCGCCGTGCAAGCTGGCCACGCTACACTTTGGCATCACGCGGGACGCCATCAAGTCCACCATGGAGCGAGAGGCGGCGGAGAGAGAGGCTCCAGATGGCCTTGGATCAGAACGAGCGATCTGTTGGGCCGATGCTACAGCATGGGACACAGGCCAGGGGTCTGTGGGCCGATGCTACAGCATGGGACACAGGCCAGGGGTCTGTGGGCCGATGCTACAGCATGGGACACAGGCCAGGGGTCTGTGGGCCGATGCTACCGTATGGGACACAGGCCAGGGGTCTGTGGGCCGATGCTACCGTATGGGACACAGGCCAGGGGTCTGTGGGCCGATGCTACAGCATGGGACACAGGCCAGGGGTCTGCATATAAACCCTGGTCTGAGTCACCTGTGATCTGTGGGCCGATGCTACCGTATGGGACACAACCCAGGGGTCTGCATATCAACCCTGGCCTGGGTCACCTCTGTGGGCCGATGCTACAGCATGGGACACAGGCCAGGGGTCTGCATATCAACCCTGGCCTGGTCTGGGTCACCTGCGTATGATGGTTGAAAAAAAGACCCCACATGTCTGATCATCTCAGGGACATCGCTGAAGATGTGTCCCAGAAGTGCATCTTGTATCTTTCATTCATATTAATGTAATTGTAAGGGGATTTATATTCATTGATCACACTGTGTGAAGAAAAAAAGGGAGAACTGATATTTCTTTTGCGGTCTGGGGGATAGTCGGACCCTTTGTGAGGTGACACCAGTTCTGAAGGTATACACGCGTTGTGTTGTTATGTGTGCACGGATGGAAAGTGAAGGAATATATTTTGACCAGTAAAGAGGTTAGTCAAAAAAGTCTCGAACGAAACTAAGCAAGTATCCTTCTGACAGGATTACATTAACCCAATCCAAGTATCCTTCTGACAGGATTACATTAACCCAATCCAAGTATCCTTCTGACAGGATTACATTAACCCAATCCAAGTATCCTTCTGACAGGATTACATTAATCCAATCCAAGTATCCTTCTGACAGGATTACATTAATCCAATCCAAGTATCCTTCTGACAGGATTACATTAATCCAATCCAAGTATCCTTCTGACAGGATTACATTAATCCAATCCAAGTATCCTTCTGACAGGATTACATTAACCCAATCCAAGTATCCTTCTGACAGGATTACATTAACCCAATCCAAGTATCCTTCTAACAGGATTACATTAACCCAATCCAAGTATCCTTCTAACAGGATTACATTAACCCAATCCAAGTATCCTTCTAACAGGATTACATTAACCCAATCCAAGTATCCTTCTGACAGGATTACATTAACCCAATCCAAGTATCCTTCTGACAGGATTACATTAACCCAATCCAAGTATCCTTCTGACAGGATTACATTAACCCAATCCAAGTATCCTTCTGACAGGATTACATTAACCCAATCCAAGTATGCTTCTGACAGGATTACATTAACCCAATCCAAGTATCCTTCTGACAGGATTACATTAACCCAATCCAAGTATCCTTCTGACAGGATTACATTAACCCAATCCAAGTATCCTTCTGACAGGATTACATTAACCCAATCCAAGTATCCTTCTGACAGGATTACATTAACCCAATCCAAGTATCCTTCTGACAGGATTACATTAACCCAATCCAAGTATCCTTCTTACAGGATTACATTAACCCAATCCAAGTATCCTTCTGACAGGATTACATTAACCCAATCCAAGTATCCTTCTGACAGGATTACATTAACCCAATCCAAGTATCCTTCTGACAGGATTACATTAACCCAATCCAAGTATCCTTCTGACAGGATTACATTAACCCAATCCAAGTATCCTTCTGACAGGATTACATTAACCCAATCCAAGTATCCTTCTGACAGGATTACATTAACCCAATCCAAGTATCCTTCTGACAGGATTACATTAACCCAATCCAAGTATCCTTCTGACAGGATTACATTAACCCAATCCAAGTATCCTTCTGACAGGATTACATTAACCCAATCCAAGTATCCTTCTGACAGGATTACATTAACCCAATCCAAGTATCCTTCTGACAGGATTACATTAACCCAATCCAAGTATCCTTCTGACAGGATTACATTAACCCAATCCAAGTATCCTTCTGACAGGATTACATTAACCCAATCCAAGTATCCTTCTGACAGGATTACATTAACCCAATCCAAGTATCCTTCTGACAGGATTACATTAACCCAATCCAAGTATCCTTCTGACAGGATTACATTAACCCAATCCAAGTATCCTTCTGACAGGATTACATTAACCCAATCCAAGTATCCTTCTGACAGGATTACATTAACCCAATCCAAGTATCCTTCTGACAGGATTACATTAACCCAATCCAAGTATCCTTCTGACAGGATTACATTAACCCAATCCAAGTATCCTTCTGACAGGATTACATTAACCCAATCCAAGTATCCTTCTGACAGGATTACATTAACCCAATCCAAGTATCCTTCTGACAGGATTACATTAACCCAATCCAAGTATCCTTCTGACAGGATTACATTAACCCAATCCAAGTATCCTTCTGACAGGATTACATTAACCCAATCCAAGTATCCTTCTGACAGGATTACATTAACCCAATCCATTGCCAAGGAACGACAGGTTACGCTTTGAGCACTATAACCCCCTCTCTGTGCCAGGACGTAATTTTGCGTCTTCAAAACATTTTAGAAACGCTAAAGGCACCTGGTCTGCGTTTCTGTTGTAATGTACTGGCATGGATCAATAAATCGTATACGTTGTAATTGCACCTTTGTTTGTTTTAAAGGGGGAGTGTCAAAGCCCGAGATTAACATTGCTGATAAGGTACATCACGTGGTCTGAATGAAAACAGTTTCAAACGACACGTGACTATATCTCAGGCTCTGACGTGACCTAGCATCTAGCCGAGCTGAGTGGCTAGCGCAGTAAAGGCTAGTGGTTTTGAGGTGGCCTTTTGCGTCATACAAAGTGAAAGTGTAATAAAAAAAAATATTTTATTGCTCGAAAAGCTTCCTTACAATGACATTGAGTTGACGTGTAGGTCTTAGGGTAAGCTGTTGCATAATCGCTATTTCGCACTCGGAGTTCCATGCTGCGGCAGAGAGCTGGGATGCAGCCCTGCTCACGTCCGTTTGTCCCCTCTCACCGCCGGGGCACAGCCTAGTGCGCACACGGTATAGCCTCTGGTAGTCATGCAGGCTGCTCTCAGCCGGTCGGACTCTAAATGTGTGAAAATAAAATGTATATAACGTACTCAAATGTGTTAGTTTTACCAATATTGTTTGTTCATGTGAAATGTTTGTTTATGCATAATGAATTGATGAGAAGGCACATCAAAACGGGGAAATTGCCGTACTCTTTGAGTGTGTGTAAACGTATGTTTTCTCATGCCAATAAAGCCCATTGAATTGAATTGAATTGAGTGTGACTCTGTACCAAATAATAAATTGCCTCAACTGATCGTCTGACCTGTCCTAGATTATAAGCCATGAAAATATTCTGCATTCTTTCCCATTCTGCAGCAAGGGGCGATATAATGCTGTGATTCATTCCACTTTACTGACCGTTTCATTGCCTATATGTCCGATTGTCCGTCATGAGTGACTATACTCGTCGCCATAATATAAGAAAATGTGTGCTGTAACTGCAGACCCGAATAGTTCTGATGATCCTCATGGGGGCTATCCGCAGCCCCGCCTCCCCCCCCCCCCCAGCGGTGAAAAAAAAGAAGTTGATGTTTTCTCGCGTTTACGCTGATATAATGACGTGAAGCTAGCGGAAAGGCATTTACGTGGATTTCATGTGTCCCGACCTAGAATGCCTGTGATCATTTAATTATACTTCGTACTAGTCTATATATATGATATATAAATGCCGAGTGCACTTGCATGCCTATGCATGCATTCTAGAGGCAAGTCCCATAAGGAAACTGCCCCTGCAAGCGACACCTTTTTATTTATTTATTAGGATATTTCTATAGCATGCGCGATTGCGCTGCTCACTTGACAGCCTTCTCTAGGCTACTCGCAGTGCAACGCGTTGTGAGCTTGTAGATCGGCTCCCGTGGACTCGCGGTGCATGTTAAAAAACAAACTCACAATTATAATAAGAACATAGGCCTACACTTATCTGCATTCTGCACTGTACGAATCCAACGTTGTTTAGTGTTGTTTAGTGAGTCAGTTCTCTGACTGTCGGTGTGTGTGTGTGTGTGTGTGTGTGTGTGTGTGTGTGTGTGTGTGTGTGTGTGTGTGTGTGTATGGAGGGGTATAATATTTGATATACATAAAATGATCACCCATACAAGTTGATCATTATAGCCTAAATAACGCTATGTCAAGTTTCATCATACTTCTGGTGGCTATTTGGAGAGCTCCAAGTTGTGCACGGAGAGAGAGAGAGACCGCCCCCCCATATCGGTGTGTGTGTGAGAGAGAGAGAGAGAGAGAGAGAGAGAGAGAGAGAGAGAGAGAGAGTGTGTGTGTGTGTGTGTGTGTGTGTGTGTGTGTGTGTGTGTGTGTGTGTGTGTGTGAGAGAGAGAGACAGAGAGAGAGAGAGAGAGAGAGAGGGGCGGACACAGGTTAGGCCGGCCGCTAGAGTAGTCACAGGCAGTGATAACGTTACGTGAAGCTCCAGGGCTCCGTGAGCCCTGTTCAGCACTTAGCCGGCTGAGGGCGTGTCAGCGGGGGGAGACAGATAAGACAAGATAGGTACGATGGAACCCGTCACGCGAAATTGCGATTATGCAACAGTTCACCCTAAAACTTACACGTCAACTCAATATCATTCTAACGAGATTTTCGAGCAAAAAAATTAATTTTTCCACCAAACTTTTACCCAGCTATGAAGCTAAAAGTGACCTCAAAACCACTAGCATGAGTTGATAGCCACCAGGAACGCTAACTCGCAGAGCCCAGAGCCGCTCTGACATTTAGACCAGATACAAGATCAATTTCATTGGTCAAATTGAGCTGGCCCGACTTGACGTCACAATCTAGATGCTAGCGTTAATAGCCTTAATAGCTTCCCGAGAGGCGTGTCAGTCCCGCTTTAAAGCGTGCACTGTTTTTTAATTAAGTACTCATTTCAATTAATGTTTTTAATATATTTTTTATCCCACGATTTTGTAACCCATTTTTCACCCCCTGTGTCAATTATCTAAAATGTGATCCTGGGCTCTACACACCCTCCACCAACCTAGTCCCCATATATGGGGGACAAGGGGAGACCAACCTAGTCCCCATATATGGGGGACAAGGGGAGACCAACCTAGTCCCCATATATGGGGGACAAGGGGAGACCAACCTAGTCCCCATATATGGGGGACAAGGGGAGACCAACCTAGTCCCCATATATGGGGGACAAGGGGAGACCAACCTAGTCCCCATATATGGGGGACAAGGGGAGACCAACCTAGTCCCCATATATGGGGGACAAGGGGAGAGCAACGGACTTGAACTCATGCTTCCTTCATGCCTGAGTGTCCAAGTTGCTCCTTTACACCTGCCAGGGGGGAGTTTCCCTGGTTGGACGTAGCGCGCGTGGAAGGAACACGTTATTCCAACCAGTTCCTTTCCCCTCCATCAGGCGCCCCGGCTGGCCATGTAATTTCAATTAAAGTATTCAAGTACACAGCATGGCTTTGCACTCAGTGTAAGTAATATTTCACCAGACGTACAGTACTTGTGGGGTGAGTAATTCCCCACCTCCCCCCACATGGCGATTATCCATGACTAGATGAGTCATGATAGCATAAAAGACCTCCTCAATGTGGGAGTAATGATGGGGAGATGGGAAAACACAACGTGTTGACTGTTATGTGGATACATTTTGCACGTCTCTATAACCATAACCACCCCTGCAGAGGAAAAGACCCATGAGTGCATGAGGGGCTCAAAGCTTTGTAGATACAGTATACGCCGTTTTCACTGTTCTCTGACAGGGACAATGTGTGATGTGTAAGAGTAGGAGTACAAAAGAACCAACGCCTTCTATACACACACACACACACACACACACACACACACACGTGCGCACACGCACACGCACACACACACACACACACACACACACACACGTGCGCACACGCACACACACACGCACGCACACGCACAGTACCCAAAGTGCTAATATAACACAGCTCTGTTTACACCTTTTATTTAATTCCTATTTATATCCAATATTTATTCGTAAATGCATTGTTCTATTTTGATTGTCTTGTTCCACTTTTGCTTTGGCAACGTAAACGTACGTTTTCTCATGCCAAAAAGCTCCTTTGAATTGAATTGAATTGAGAGAGAGAGACAGAGAGAGAGAGTGAGAGAGAGAGAGCTTCTCAATTATTCGATTAATCAAAAACACAATTAGTGTATATAATAATTATTGCAGAGAACATAATGGATAGTTGCAGCCAGCCACTATAGCTCCTGGACACAAATCTCCCATTCTGTGTGCCGAGCAGAAACACTTTTTTAACATTCCATGCATGTCTCGGGAAACGGTCACCTCCCCCTCCCCTCCGCTCCCACCCTGGTTTCCTCTCTCCTTGTAACACACTGCATCTCTCTCTCTCTTCATCCCCACACACACACACACACACACACACACACACACTGACACATGTGCACCCACACACACACACACACACACACACACACACACACGCATGCACACATCTCCATTTTCTTCCAAATCTCTCCCTCTCGCTGTTTCGCTCTCTTCCTCTGCCCAGAGTGCTCAGTTCTCTCTTCCCCTTCCACTCACTCCTCGTCTTCTATCTCTGGACCTTTTCATCCTCCACTCCATCCCTCCATCCCTCCATCCATCCATCCCTCCATCCATCCATCCTCCCCTCCACTTCCATCCATCCTCCCCTCCATCCCTCCCTCCATCCATCCTCTCCTCCATCCACCCCCCTCATCCTCCCCTCCATCCCTCCTCCCCTCCCTCCATCCCTCCCTCCATCCCTCCATCCATCCTCCCCTCCATCCACCCCCCCCCCTCATCCTCCCCTCCATCCCTCCATCCATCCTCTCCTCCATCCACCCCCCCCCTCATCCTCCCCTCCATCCTTCCATCCCTCCTCCCCTCCCTCCATGCCTCCATCCATCCTCCCCTCCATCCCTCCCTCCATCCCTCCCTCCATGCCTCCATCCTCCCCTCCACTTCCATCCATCCTCCCCTCCCTCCATGCCTCCATCCATCCTCCCCTCCATCCCTCCCTCCATCCCTCCATCCATCCTCTCCTCCATCCACCCCCCTCATCCTCCCCTCCATCCTTCCATCCCTCCTCCCCTCCCTCCATGCCTCCATCCATCCTCCCCTCCATCCCTCCCTCCATCCCTCCCTCCATGCCTCCATCCTCCCCTCCACTTCCATCCATCCTCCCCTCCATCCCTCCCTCCATCCATCCCTCCATCCCTCCCTCCCTCCATCCCTCCACCCCCCCCTCCACTTCCATCCATCTATCCTCTCCATCCCTTAAGCAAGAATCCTGGCGGTCATCTTATCTCCAGGCTGCATGTAGTGAGACCAAGCATGAACACCAAGCATGAACAAATAAAATACTATAACCTGGAGGACTTACATTTCCCTCAGCTGGCTGCCATCTCTCTCTCTCTCTGCCTCTCTCCCTCTCCCCCCCCTCTCTCTCCCCCCCCCCCCCCTCCTCTCTCTCTATCCCCCAGACTCCAGCAGCAGCAGCGGGTCGAGGATCTGCCTGGCAGCAGCAAGTGCAGAGTTAACCCATTCTGACCTGAGATCAGATTCATACGAAGGTTTCCACTGGACACACACTGGTCTGATTAACCCCATTCTGACCTGAGATCAGATTCATACGA
>NC_137883.1:32073499-32281390 GCF_963924005.1 Protomyctophum bolini
CAATAAAACATACTCTCCCCCCAAACCTTCTGCCTGGTGGAGACAACAAAACATACTCTCCCCCCAAACCTTCAGCCTGGTGGAGACAACTAAACATACTCTCCCCCCAAACCTTCAGCCTGGTGGAGACAACAAAACATACTCTCTCCCCATGCCTTCAGCCTGGTGGAGACAATAAAACATACTCTCTCCCCATGCCTTCAGCCTGGTGGAGACAATAAAACATACTCTCTCCCCATGCCTTCAGCCTGGTGGAGACAATAAAACATACTCTCTCCCCATGCCTTCGGCCTGGTGGAGACAATAAAACATACTCTCTCCCCATGCCTTCAGCCTGGTGGAGACAATAAAACATACTCTCTCCCCATGCCTTCGGCCTGGTGGAGACAATAAAACATACTCTCTCCCCATGCCTTCAGCCTGGTGGAGACAATAAAACATACTCTCTCCCCATGCCTTCGGCCTGGTGGAGACAATAAAACATACTCTCCCCCCAAACCTTCAGCCTGGTGGAGACAATAAAACATACTCTCTCCCCAAACCTTCTGCCTGGTGGAGACAATAAAACATACTCTCCCCCTAAACCTTCTGCCTGGTGGAGACAATAAAACATACTCTCCCCCCAAACCTTCGGCCTGGTGGAGACAACTAAACATACTCTCCCCCTAAACCTTCTGCCTGGTGGAGACAATAAAACATACTGTCCCCCCAAAACTTCGGCCTGGTGGAGACAATAAAACATACTCTCTCCCCATGCCTTCGGCCTGGTGGAGACAATAAAACATACTCTCTCCCCATGCCTTCGGCCTGGTGGAGACAATAAAACATACTCTCTCCCCATGCCTTCGGCCTGGTGGAGACAATAAAACATACTCTCTCCCCATGCCTTCGGCCTGGTGGAGACAATAAAACATACTCTCTCCCCATGCCTTCGGCCTGGTGGAGACAATAAAACATACTCTCTCCCCATGCCTTCGGCCTGGTGGAGACAATAAAACATACTCTCTCCCCATGCCTTCGGCCTGGTGGAGACAATAAAACATACTCTCTCCCCATGCCTTCGGCCTGGTGGAGACAATAAAACATACTCTCTCCCCATGCCTTCGGCCTGGTGGAGACAATAAAACATACTCTCTCCCCATGCCTTCGGCCTGGTGGAGACAATAAAACATACATCATTTCCATCCATCATATTATTACAGTTCAGATTACCAGGTGGATTTCTCACGTTGCGACAAACAAACATTTTGGAGTCAATTTGCATCCCGCCATCAATCCATCCGCCCACTGGCATCATGTGATCATGTAATAATAACACACGCCAGCGGGCGTTGCCACCACCACCGCCATGGCGAGGTGGTGGCACTGATGTGCCGTTTGCCCACATGGCATGACTTCACATGGCATTGGCATCGCATGCGGAAAGGGAACATGTGTTGTCACTAAAGAGGTGGCATCTCTCCAGAAGCCACACACACACACACACACACACACACACACACACACACACACACACACACACACACACACACACACACACACACACACACACACACACACACACACACACACACACACACACACACACACACACACACACACACACACACACACGCACACACACGAGATCTGTGGATTTTAGTACTTAAGCAAAACCACATGATGCTGATGCTTTGAGGGGTCTCTAACTCTCTCTCTCATCGTCTTCATCTTCAGTATGTTAGACGGAGGAAGAGGCGAACACCAGACACAGCGAGGTAAAGGGGGTGGAACAGCACAGGGGAAACGTTTAACCCATTTAGGCCTGACGTCGAAATAAATAAAAAAGTATTCTGAAAGAATATATATTCAAAGATGTGTGCCGCATTTTCACGATTAAAAAGAATAGCAGACCTACAAGCTCGCTATGAGCTTGTAGATCTGCTATTTTTCAATAGCTAAAGCATAACATGACGCTTAGTTAAAACACCCGCACAGAATGGGTTAATTGGCTGTACGCCGATACACGGCGCACAGCTGCGTTTATGTTGTTTTCCCCGAGAAATTCTGTTTGCCAGAAGAAACTAATTCCTACGGTAAATAAACACGGTTTGGCAGGATGCACACACACACACACACATGGACCACCAGGGTCATCCATCTGCATCTCAGTGGAACGCCGGCTATAAAAACATCTCCGCACCAGTTATAGCGTCTTCAAGCCGCAAACTAACAACGACATCTCGGGATGTTGTTAACCCATTCTGACCTGAGATCAGATAAAAAAAAATGTCTTCTACATATCCTGACAGTTTTCTGAAAAAGCTATGTTTCTATGTCAGTATGTCGTTCTTCGATTTTTCAAAAATAGCAGACCTACAAGCTTGTAGCGCGCCACCGAGTGGCGCGCTACGAGCTTGTAGGTCTGCTATTTTTTAATAGCTAAAGCATAACATAATGCTAGCCACAAAAGGGGTCCCTGCCCAAAATGGGTTAATAATAAGCCAACGATTGGGGGCCCCCGCTTGTTGGGCGGCTGGCTGGGGGCCACGAGGGCCCCAAATACAGAAGGAGCGAGCGCATTCTCAGGCAGCGCGACTTCAGACTCGATAAGATTGGCATAGGGTCATATTGCTGTGGTTACGCAGTGGTCCCAGCGTATAATTAGGACAGTCTGCCTATATTGGGTTATCTTATTACAACTGCAGCCGTTCCCACTTAATATGCACGCCCAGACTCTACGCTGGTATAATGGACCCTGACATTACACACAGTTTCCACAGGAATAGGATTCAATAATGGCCAGCCGGGGCGCCTGATGGAGGGGAAAGGAACTGGTTGGAATAACGTGTTCCTTCCACGCGCTATACGTCCAACCAGGGAAACTCCCCCCTGTCAGGTTGTAAAGGAGCAACTTGGACACTCAGGCATGAAGGAAGCATGAGTTCAAGTCCGTTGCTCTCCCCTTGTCCCCCATATATGGGGACTAGGTTGGTGGAGGGTGTGTAGAGCCCAGGACCACACAGGGGTGAAAAATGGGTTACAAAATCGTGGGATAAAAAATATATTAAAAAAAGGAATAGGATTCATGGAAGGCCAAATGAAGGGACCCCACAGGACTTTAAAGGAGAATTCCATGCTAGAAGGTTTTCTTACCTTTATAATGTGTAGTTGTTATGTCTCCACCAAAGAGGTCCAGGTGATAGCATTGACCTGGAAGAGGCCAGACAAACCAAGTATTACACAGCGGTTCAGGGAATTGTCTTTATGTTTACCTTTGGAAAAGATTGCAATACATTCTTAAGGACAAACAAGAAAAGTTTCAGGAGGTGTGTGTGGGGTTACATAAAGAACAATAATTTGTCACAATTAATGGATGGAGCTGAAGAGGAGTAGTGCCGTTGTTGTTGTTTTGTTTTTTGGTTATTGTTTTGTTGTGTGTAAAAAAAGGAAAATAAATACATTGTTGAAAGAAAAAAAAAAGAGGTCCAGGTGTTGTTTTGTGTAAAAGTGCATTATTGGCTATTTCCCCTATACCATAAGCCCTGCACTGGGGTTTGGGTGTTTGTGCTAATTCGCTTATTTCCATCTAAATAAGTAGTAAAGTGTGCCACTTGGGATACTATTTATTATGCTTGATTTTTTAGCGATGGAAATAAGCTAATTTGCACAACACCCCAATTCCCCATTCAATTCAATGCAATTCAATTCATTGAGGGCTTATAAGGGTATGGGAAATAGCCAATAACACCTGGACCTCTTTGGTGGGGACGTAACAACTACAAATAAAGGTATATACGAAAGCTTTCTAGCATGGATCTCTCCTTTAATGTGTGGGCGATCAAAAGGCAGGGAGGGCACGGTACCACATGCAGCGTGCAGGTTTTATGTGTAGTATGATCAAGTAGGGCATTAAATAAATAAATAAATAAATATGGACATTATATAAATATGGACGTCCCACTGGGAGGAGACCCCGGGGCAGACCAAGGACCACGTCCCACTGGGAGGAGACCCTGGGCAGACCAAGGACCACGTCCCACTGGGAGGAGACCCCGGGGCAGACCAAGGACCACGTCCCACTGGGAGGAGACCCTGGGCAGACCAAGGACCACGTCCCACTGGGAGGAGACCCTGGGCAGACGAAGGCGCAGATGGAGGGATTACATCGACTCACTGGCCTTGGTGGAACGTCTCGGGGTCCCCCCCCCCAGGAGGAATAAGTCACTATATATAATGTTGCTCTGGAGGAGAGGGAAGTCTGGAGCTCCCTGCATGGTGGAGCTGTTGCCCCCGCGACCCGACTAGGGATAAGCGGTCGAAGATGGATGGATAAATAATATGGACATTATGGAGATATAAGAGGTTTCTTCTGCCCAACAGCGACGATATGCTTTATTCATTCCCTGAGACTCCATGAAGAGATTGGCTCGATGGAGATTGAGTTAAAGGAGGGGGGGGGGGGGGTGGGAGGGGAGGGGGGGGGGGGGGTCACACACCCTGTCCCCGATAAGTCACAGTGTCGCCTCGTTTCAACAATCATTATTTAATCCATTCTGAACGGGAACTCCTTTTGGTGTTTTAAAGCATTATGTTATACTTTAGCTATTGAAAAATATAGCAGATCTACAAGCTCGGAGTGGCGCGCTACGAGCTTGTAGATCTGCTATGTTTGAAAAATCGCGAAAATGTGGCGCAAATCTTTCAGTATAAAATATTCTTTCAGAGCGAACGTTTTTAACTCAAATCTTTGCTTCTGGGAGGTGGTCTCTGTATAACAACATATTTTCAGATGGGGGGTCGGCGGCCAATTTCATATATTTTTGGGGGGTCCTTGACATGAATATGTTTGAGAACGACTGAAAACTGTCAGGATTTAGAAGACATTATTTTAGTAGAATCGTTCCCAGGTCTAAATGGGTTAAATGAGATTGATGTAGTTACAGCACAGTGTGTGCTGCTATATAGTATATATTTCACTGTAAAAGGGGGTTATTTATATCGGGCAGGCTATACCTACTGTATATACGAGAGGAATTGGTATTGTGCCCCCCTCTGGTTGGGAGCTGAACGGTCCCCAAGCACCCCGTCCTCCCCCCTCCCCAAACAATAGGCTCATGAATACTGGAGGTGGCATTTTATTTCTCTCCGTCTGGCTCTATGAAATTCACTGTCATATAATGGGAATGGAATCCACTTTAACCCATTCAGGCCTGACGTCGAAACTCAAAAATAAAATCTTCTGAAAAACCTTATGTTTCTGTATCAGTGGTGCTCAATATTTCATGTCACGGACCCCAACAATTATATGTAATATGCCTCCGACCCCCATCTGAAAATATGTTGTTCCAGGGACCTCCCAGAAGCAAAGATTTGAGTTAAAATGTTTACTCTGTAATAATATATAATTCAAAGATTAGAGGCACGCTTTCACGATTTCTCAAAAATAGCAGACCTACAAGTTCGTAGCGCGCCACTCGGTGCCGCGCTATGAGCTTGTAGATCTGCTGTTTTTAAATAGCTATAAAGTATAACATGATGCTTTTAATAAAACACCAAAAGGGGTTCACCGTCCAGAATGGGTTAAAAAAAACAGGAGGCCGTTTTCGGATCATTTGCATGCAGCGTTGGCCGAGTAATGGAATGAAATATGACACGCCAATTTAATTACTGCTTCAGGACCGTCTCGCCTTGCAGTATAAATATTGATTTGTGCCTCTCTCTCTCTCTCTCTCTCTCTCTCTCGCCCCTGCATCCTTTCACAGAGTTTGAAGCCAATTGTACTACTCTTTTTTTTTTTTTTTTTTTTATGTACTGTATTTATTTTTTTGGCTGTCGCCTTTATTTTATATACTTTTATGGAGGGACAGACAGTAGGCTGACAGGAAATGGGGAGAGAGAGATATGGGAGGGGGGTGACATGCAGTAAAGGCCGTCGGGATCAGGAGTCGAACCCGCGGCACACTGACAGATTGGATTGCCAGTGCCTGGACCGCTGAGCCTTGGCCCAGGCCAGAACGTTAAGTTACGTTTTTTCTTTGTTTTCCACTTTTATGGGCATTAATAAACAATAAACAAATGGGTTAATAAACACATATATAGGATAGGTTTCTGCATGGTGACGGCTGAAATTCCGCCACCTTTGCTTGCTTTGCGTTGGCGAACAACCAACGCTTTCTCTCTCTCAACGTCTCTCTCTCCTCTCCTCGCTATCCGTCCGGTCATTATTCTGTCGTCACCGCGGGACGCGCCGTATCGTGTTGCGCGAGGCGAGCAGCCACAGATTGGCATAGCGTCATATTGCGGTTGGTTCCGTAATGCGTATAATTAGGACAGTCTGCCTGTATTGGGTTCCCTTATTACAACTGCAGCCGTTCCCACTGAATATCCCATTCTGACCGGGCACCCATTTTGGTGTTGGCATCATGTTATGCTTTAGCTATTGAAAAATAGCAGATCTACAAGCTCATATCGCGCCACCGAGTGGCGCGCTATGAGCTTGTAGATCTGCTATTTTTGAAAAATTCGAAGAACGACTGACATTTTTAGAATCTGATCTCAGGTCAGAATGGGTTAATCAGACCAGTGTGTGTCCAGTGGAAACCTCGTATGAATCTGATCTCAGGTCAGAATGGGTTAAGCACGCCCAGACTCTATACGCTGCTACAGTAATGGACCCAGACATTACACACAGTTTCCATATAGGACTCATGGAAGGCCAAATGGTACCGCACAGGACTTTAACAATACAACGGTGGTGGTATGAGAAGTGCATGATTCTACAAATGTCTTTTAAATCCTGACAGTTTTCTGAAAAAAACCCTATATGTTTCTAAATCAGTGGTTTTCAAACTATATTTAATGTCAAGGACACCCAACATTATAATTATGTAATTGGCCGCCGACCCCCATCTGAAAATATGTTGCGTCAGCAAAGGCCCCCCCCCCCCTTCACAAGCAAAGATTTGAGTTTAAAACTAAAAAATATGCTCGTAGAGCTTGTAGATCTTCTATTTTTCAATAGCTGAAGTATACCTTCTGGACGGGAACCCGTTTTGGTGTTTTAACTAAGCATCATTTAGCTTCAATAGCAGATCTACAAGATCATAGTGCACTTAATCGTGAAAATGTGGCACAAATCTTTGAATATATATATTCTTTCAGAAGACTTTTTATTTATTTCGACGTCAGGTTCTAAATGGGTTAAAACATCAAAAGGGGTTCCTGTCCTGAATGGGTTAAGTGATTCTAAGCCCGGACAGCTGGCTTGCTAATGACCGCATGTCGCGGGTTCGACTCCCGATCCCTGACGACCGTTGCTGCGTGTCACTCCCCATCTCGTCCCATCTCCTGTAAGTCTACTATATATCGCTATCAATGAAGGCCAAATATCTAAAAAAGTTACAAATTAAAAAAGCTAAAAAAAAAAAAAAGCTGTGATTCTCAAACCTTTCCCTCTCAAATTAATTTGTATTTTGGCCGCGGTCGCCCATCTGAAAATATCTTGTGCCAGGGAGGCAGGGACCCATGTTAACACATTTTGTACATAACACGTCCTGAAACGTCATAAGGATTGGAACCGAGAGGTGCCTTAGACGTCTGTGGACGTCCTAGCGACGTCCAAACGACGCGGGGCGAGATAATAATATTCAGAATAATTACTTCTTTTTTTTTTGGCATTTCGCTTTTCGCTTGCCGTATGCTAACGCTCTGTGAAACTATTAGCTTGTCATTGACTCCCATGTTAGCGCGGCGGAAAGAATGACTCGTATCTCCTCATCCAGGGCGCTCTCCGTGGTGATGAATGGATCGATATGCTGGCGCTGCGTTTCTGCTCCTCATCCGTCTCTCCCGCAAAATATGAACTCTTTTTGGAGCGTATATAAATATATTAAGATGATCGGAGATTGTGATGGCACTTTGTCAGTCAACTTTTTTAAGAAAGTATTTCCGGTTCATGGCTTTCAAAATGGAAGCGATCACTACTCTGGCGATTACTCTGGCGCAAGCAGCGCCTTTATTTTGATGCAGTTCCGGTACTAAATGTGTTAAAATATTCAAAAGATCTCTTTTGAAAAATAGCAGATCGACAAGCTCCGATAACAAAATCGCTTCATGCGCTGATTTTGAATGCTATATATTATATCGACTCATTTTGCCCGGGGGGACCCCCCTCTCGGAGTCTCGGTGACCCTTGCAGGTTCCCCGGACCACCCTTTGAGAACCGTACTTCCCTGCTAAAGAGAATGAAGTGATGGAGAGAGAGAGAGAGAGAGAGAGAGAGAGAGAGGCCCACGGACAGTGGAGACTCCATAATGCACAAAGCCACATTCAGGGATGAATGAAAACGCAAAGAGCTTCAGATGCCCTTTAACCCATTCTGACCGGGCACCCATTTTGGTGTTGGCATCATGTTATGCTTTAGCTATTGAAAAATAGCAGATCTACAAGCTCATAGCGCGCCACCGAGTGGCGCGCTACGAGCTTGTAGGTCTGCTATTTTTGAAAAATTCGAAGAACGACTGACATTTTTAGAATCTGATCTCAGGTCAGAATGGGTTAATCAGACCAGTGTGTGTCCCATGGAAACCTCGTATGAATCTGATCTCAGGTCAGAATGGGTTAAGTGGAGGCTCATATAGCTCTTATAGCTGCTGGACGGACGTGGGTGAGGCTGAGCTACGGCTTCTGTCTCCTCTCCTTCCTCAAAGCTTTGACCGTCAGTCAGAAGGAGAGAGGGAAAAAATATATAAAGCACTTGAAGTGCTTTAAAGGCATTTGGTAAGCAAACACGCCCTCCTCGCCCGATCTATTCTACACTAAGTGTTTAACATGCTGAGTGCCTAACAGGGGTGTCTGTCCACAGTTAGAGTCGGAGAATTGGATGCCTTATCTGGAGCTTTATGCCCGGGCGGGCACAGTGAGGCTTTACCACCAACACCCTGCACCCACACACCCTGCACCCACACACACACACCCTGCACCCACACACACACACCCTGCACCCACACCCTGCACCCACCCACCCACACACACACACACACACATTATAAAAGACTATCAAAGCCAATCCTGTAAACGTTGGATGCCAATGTTAGCCAATAAGGCTCATGGAATATGAAATATTGCACAGATCCGTCTCTTTAGCACTTGACTAGGTCTATTAGAGCAATGTTAACTCTATAGTAAAACAGAAACGGTACAAAAATCACGGGATTCCATCTTTAAGAACCACTGAGTCAGACTACACTACGCACCGCTCTCTCCCTCCCTCGCCGAGGTCCTGAAGACATATTCCCACTTATCTGCTCACTGAAGTGACTCATCACAAGATCGCCTCGAGATATGGTTACAGTACACGGCCGGGTGACACGCCATTACCGCCACGCCGCCACTGGAGCGTGGCGTGGAAACCAGACACATGAGTAGATGAATCCGCCATAAACAGC
Organism: Protomyctophum bolini; assembly: GCF_963924005.1. NCBI lineage: Eukaryota > Metazoa > Chordata > Actinopteri > Myctophiformes > Myctophidae > Protomyctophum > Protomyctophum bolini. The sequence goes on from NC_137883.1 coordinate 32,082,928, forward strand.
CCCTTCATCAGGTCAGGATATAAGGCCTGCTATACGGAGGCCACAGCACTGTTGTTTTTGGCAGGACATTTTGATTTTAGTCATATACTGTATAGGGCTGTATTTTCCGTGTCTTAAGTACCAGGTCTTATTCCCTAACTTGAGTAAAACTAAAGACCTGGAGGCGTGGTCAATGCTCTTTGGCCACTCAGAATAGCCAAATGGCATTGACCACGCCTCCAGGTCTTTAGTTTACTCAAGTTAGGGAATAAGACCTGGTACTTAAGACACGCAAAATACAGCCCTGAGGCTCTTCAATAGTTTTAATTTAGTTTCAGTCACATTTTAGTCACCTGGAATGTTTCAGTGTTTAGTTTTAGTCGACTAAATATCAACAGATTTTAGTCTACTAAATCTACAATTGTTGACTGAGTTTACACTTTCTGAAAATCTACAACCTGTAAACTGACTTATACTGGATCTCGTCCACTAGTCCCTTCCTAACATTTTAGTCTAGTTTTTATTTGTTAACGACATTGTCAGTATATTTAGTCTTAGTTTAGTTTAGTCATAGCTCATCATAAGTTATTTAAAAATAATATATATACGCATCAGAAGGACACAGTCACCAGTACGATATATAATAGGGACGTGTTCAATGAGTCTATCACGGTTAGAATGGAGTTTGAAGTTAAATGGGTTTAGATAGGAGAGGAGGAGGGGGGGGGGGGGGAGGGGGGCGTATGCACCTTGCACGTAGTGTATGATAAAATTAATATCAAAATGATCCCAGAAGTGTTCTCCAGTGAAATGCCCGTTTAAGTACTGCGATAGCTCTTATGACCATAATATCTCTAATAATGCCTTTGCATCAGAGCTATATGCTATACTCTCCACTCCCTGCGCTCGCACGGAACGCAGACCAGCCTCTGGACTGTAGAGAGAGCATAAATATTATTTTTCCCCTCCTCAGTGTCCTCACCGATACAAAGACTGCAGCTTGTGGGATTAACCCATTCTGAACGGGAACCCGTTTTTGGTGTTAGCATCATGTCATGCTTTAGCTATTGAAAAATAGCAGATCTACAAGCTCATAGCGCGCCACCGAGTGGCGCGCCACGAGCTTGTAGGTCTGCTATTTTTGAAAAACCGAAGAACGACTGACATTCTAAGAATCTGATCTCAGGTCAGAATGTGGTTAATCAGACGAGTGTGTGTCCATGTGGAAACCTCGAATGAATCTGATCTCAGGTCAGAATGGGTTAAAAAGCCCACTTTCCGCGGTGGACACACTCTGAGCACCCCGGAGCTACTATACTGCGACTACTTTGTCAACCACTGAGTTCTACAGGGATTTGTAAAAAAAAAAAAAAATAGCCAATCTGTGAGCTTGTAGATCAGCCATTTCCGGTAAAAGCGACTTTAGTGTGTAGAGGGACTTAATAGCTATATAGCAGACCTATTCTAGAGAGCCCCCATGGGGATACTGGTCAACTAAGTATATAGGGGTTAAGTGGTTAATAATGCATGGCTCTTCTTCTCTCTCTCTCTCTCTCTCTCTGCCTTTCTTCTAGTTGGGAGGAAAGTGAATGATTCATGTTTTATGTCTTGGCCAGAAGAAGAAAGGGTTGGGGGGGCGGGAGGAGGGAGGGGGGGGGGGGGGGAGGAAATAAGGATGTTTGCGTGCCGTTTCTTTTTTGCTGCGTTAAGCGGCTGAACGCCGCAGGGAACAACTCGCCATCGCACTTCAGCAAAAAAAACCTGCAATCTCTGTCTCCAATCTTTGTGTCGGTTTCACAAGGTCTCTCTCTCCATGAGGCTGTTGTGTTGTGTGGATGTTTAACCCATTCTGACCTGAGATCAGATTCTAAGAAATGTCTTCTTCATCCTGACAGTTTTCCATTCTGACCTGAGATCAGATTCTAAAAAATGTCTTCTACATCCTGACAGTTTTCCATTCTGACCCGAGATCAGATTCTAAGAAATGTCTTCTACATCCTGACAGTTTTCCATTCTGACCCGAGATCAGATTCTAAAAATGTCTTCTATACGTCAGTCGCTCTTCGATTTTTCAAAAATAGCAGACCTACAAGCTCGTAGCGCGCCACCGAGTGGCGCGCTACGAGCTTGTAGATCTGCTATTTTTAAATAGCTAAAGCATAACGTAATGCTAACAACCAAAAGGGGTTCCCGCCCAAAATGGGTTAAATTAGTTGTGCAGTGTGTGCGTGCCGTGCGTGTGTTTTGACCATTTATGGTAATTGTACAGATAATGTATAATGACAAATGACTACACACTAACGGGGATAATTCAGAAGTTTTTAAGAACCCAATTCATCAGGAACCAGGCAGGTGTCCTTATACAGTGGAGCGAAAGCACTCGTCGTTAGGCTTATAGAGACACTAAAAGCACGAGGCATGTGAGAGCGTCGCTATAGAATGACTAATTCAGTCCTTGTCCCTTTCAGGGGGCTTTTTGCAAAATGGTACTTTATACAAAGAGACTATAGCAGTGTTGTGTCAACACTGCCTCAAAAGAATATTGTCTGACTGCGAACCTGCAGGCTGCATGTTTGGATGGAAAACATTTAAACAACCCATTTTGACATGGGAACGATTCTGCAATCGTCTTCTTCTAAATCCTGACTGTTTTCTTGAAAAAGCTCTGTTGTTTGAGAAGCTCTCGTTCTCAAACACTTTCATGTCACTTTTCACGATTCTTCAAAAATAGCAGACCTACAAGCTCCTACAAGTAGTAAGTAGACAGTACAGTATGCTTGAATGAACTCTATAGCGTCCCGGTTCTTGAGCAAACATGTGGCTAAAATAGCCTGATTTACGAGCTCACAACAACGCGTCACATTGCGACACAACACGCGGTAAACTTGGCGATGTGATCGGCTAGGTTCGCCAAAGAGATATGGTGTAGATAGACTGCAGACGCAATGTCTTCTAAATGATGACAGTTTTCTGAAAAAACTATCGTTTCTATGTCAGCGGTGCTCAACATTTATCAATGTCAAGGACCCCCAAGATTATTATGTAATTGGCCGACACCCCCCCCCCCAAGTTCAAATTGTTCGCTGTGAAAGTATATATATATTCAAAGATTTGAATTTTCACGATTTTTCAAAAATAGCAGACCTACAAGCTATACCAGAATATCGACTCTGTCAAGTTGAATCCTCAATACTTTTCAGGATTCAAATAAAACAAATAAAACAGCAGATCTACAAGCTCAACATGTGTTGCTTTATATGCTGCGTTTCTGCTATACGTTTGTGTGACGCAGTACCACCAAGTATGAACAAAGTAGGGCATTCATTTATGAAGAGAAAACACACAAAAAGTTAGAATATGGAGATAAGATGTTCATGCAGTCCCGACAGTGACGATATGATCCAGAGATGATTACATCCCCATCTATCCGCAAACACAGACTCAGACTCCCTGGCCAACGCTGCTGCCTCCTGGATCAAACCCTCCGTCAGGAACGCAGACTCACTCATATCTTCCACCACAGCCTAAACCCACTTAACCCATTCTGAACGGGAACCCGTTTTGGTATTAGCATCATGTTATGCTTTAGCTATTGAAAAATAGCAGATCTACAAGCTCATAGCGCGCCACCGAGTGGCGCGCTACGAGCTTGTAGGTCTGCTATTTTTGAAAAATCGAAGAACGACTGACATTTTTTACAATCTGATCTCAGGTCAGAATGGGTTAATTAGACCAGTGTGTGTCCAGTGGAAACCTCGTATGAATCTGATCTCATGTCAGAATGGGTTAAGCCCTTTATGTCTGTCTGTCTGTCTATCTCTGATCTGATTAAAGTTATCCACGCTTTTATTGCATTGTGCTTCTGCTACTGCAACTCCCTGTCCAAAAATGTCTCTCCAGTGCCTCCACTTGCTTCAGAAGGCTAGCTGGCTCCAAACAATCTGAGCACTTTATTTTTTTTTTTTAACCAATTTTAGATGCCTTTACACTTGGCCGCATGCCAGTCCCTTTTAGAATTGATGTTAAAATGTTAGCTCATTAGACTACATACTGTACTAGGGCCAGGTCTGGTTCAGAGATGTGTGAATTATACTATCCCCATTATGAGCCCGATATCCTCAGGCAAAACACTGCCGGTCATTCCCCGAGTCCCGGTTCCAAACAGACGAACGTCAGGCTTTTGCGGATTGCACTTTGGAATGTCCTGACCTGACCCGAGTACAGCAGATCAGGCTCGCCAAGTCTGTGACTTATTTTAATAAAGTATATTTCATCTCATCTCTTACTACTGTAGTTGTTCTTGGCACTCTATTTTCTTGACCACTAGACTAGAGTCCATGCAGTTTAAAGCCTACTCACGACTTCCACTTTGTACGCAGGTCGACTTGATCAGAGCGTATACCTGCTGAATACTGAAGATCAGTCACAGCCATGCCTTTTGGACAGACCAATAGCAGGTGCAAAGCTAGTGCGACTTGAACTTTCCCCATTGATTTATTCATTTAGTTGACATTTCTGCTTTTATTCATGACAGAGAGGTCACTGGGAGTACACATGAAACCATGACGACTACTACAGGACGTTACAGAGCACTCTGAGGACCTCTAGAGGAAGGGACAGAGACTACAGGACGTTACAGAGCACTCTGAGGACCTCTAGAGGAAGGGACAGAGACTACAGGACGTTACAGAGCACTCTGAGGACCTCTAGAGGAAGGGACAGAGACTACAGGACGTTACAGAGCACTCTGAGGACCTCTAGAGGAAGGGACAGAGACTACAGGACGTTACAGAGCACTCTGAGGACCTCTAGAGGAAGGGACAGAGACTACAGGACGTTACAGAGCACTCTGAGGACCTCTAGAGGCAGGGACAGAGACTACAGGACGTTACAGAGCACTCTGAGGACCTCTAGAGGAAGGGACAGAGACTACAGGACGTTACAGAGCACTCTGAGGACCTCTAGAGGAAGGGACAGAGACTACAGGATCGCCATCACGATGAGGACGATGATGACCACGCCCGCGGTAGAAAGGAGGAAGAACCGCCGTCTTGTCATAGCGCCGCAGTAATACAATACTTAGTAAATACAATACAATACAATACAATACTTAGTAATAATACACCACGAGAAAAACGTGCAGCGGTGCTTTTAAATAGGGTTGAATGCTTGTCGGCGTGACGCTCATGATGACGACGTCGTCTATATCCATATATGGAGTTCTGCGTTAGGCTCGATGTCTCCGTCTCTATGTGGAGCTCCGGGTCGGCCCCGGGGGCCAAATATGGAGATTGTAGCGTGGGTTAGTGAGACTAGAACGGACCGGTGCACGTTGGGCAGTTATGTATAGAATTCACACTGGCACATTTACGTACGTTAAACAGCTAAGGACTACAAATGTTTGGCTGCAGTCAATTATGAGTATTATAATGTGGGGTTGTACTGTATGTCAGATGTGGTATTGGAGTTGATGTTACCTTCATTACTGTATATATACAAATAAACTTTGGTTCATAATTCACATTAAACACATGATCAGATCAGAAGCAAGAGGGCTACCGATCCGTTTCGTCACTTGGCGAGAAGTGACATGTCGGCGATGGAACAACGAGGAAGGACGTCGACGCTGTTATAAAACCTGTTATAACCTGAATACGAATTATTCACAAAATATCTGTCTGACTGCCCCCCTGGTCCAACACCGCCCTCCCCTGGCTAAACCAGGCACGACGGTTTATCCCCCATGAGGATTATGAAAACTATTCGTTTCTGCCCGAACAGACAAGTGAAGGTTTTGCAAAGGGATGGTCTTATTGGTCTCCATGCACACACGGCTCCATCGGCTCATAAAGGATTCATGCTCTCCTTTCAACCCCCTCTGAGCCCCCCATCAGGCTACCAGGCACGGTGGGAGAGGGCAGGGATGGTGGTTTGAATGTTTGATTACTTAAAATTTAACCCATTCTGAACGGGAACCCATTTTGTGGTGTTAGCGTCATGTTATGCTTTAGCTACTGAAAAATAGCAGATCTACAAGCTCGTAGCGCGCCACCGAGTGGCGCGCTACGAGCTTGTAGGTCTGCTATTTTTGAAAAAATCGCATTTTTTTAGAATCTGATCTCAGGTCAGAATGGGTTATAATGAGACCAGTGTGTGTGTCCAGTGGAAACCTCGTATGAATCTGATCTGACCCATGCTTATTGTTCTTGCTTAATGTAAATCGCTCTGGATTAAGAGCGTCTGCTAAATGCCTAAATTGTAAATTGTAAATTGTTATCTCAGGTCAGAATGGGTTAATGGCGTGTGGATAGATTGGAGTGGAGTCTAGCACCGTTCTGTTCGTAGTGTAGTCCCGCGGGAGCATGTGAGGCGAGAGAGAGCAAAACACTTTCACTCCATAAACTGGCACAATTTTAATTCTCTTACATTCTCACATTGAGACACAGGAACTTACTCAACCCTGATAAATATTTAACCCATTTAGGCCTGACAGGAGGCAGCGGTGGCCGAACGGTTTGCGGAGCGGTCTTGATATCGGAAGGTCGCTATAGTTCGTAACCCCGGACCGGCACGTTAAAATTACCACCGCTGAAGTGCCCTTGAGCAAGGCATTGAACCCCTACCATGAAATGTTCTATGAGCAGGGCCTGGCTGTAAACAAGTTCTTGAGCTTAGTCCAGTTACCCTGCAGGGTAAACATGGTACCTTTCCTTTCCTTAGTCCAGTTACCCTGCAGGGTAAACATAGTACCTTTCCTTTCCTTAGTCCAGTTACCCTGCAGGGTAAACATGGTACCTTTCCTTTCCTTAGTCCAGTTACCCTGCAGGGTAAACATAGTACCTTTCCTTTCCTTAGTCCAGTTACCCTGCAGGGTAAACATAGTACCTTTCCTTTCCTTAGTCCAGTTACCCTGCAGGGTAAACATGGTACCTTTCCTTTCCTTAGTCCAGTTACCCTGCAGGGTAAACATAGTACCTTTCCTTTCCTTAGTCCAGTTACCCTGCAGGGTAAACATAGTACCTTTCCTTTCCTTAGTCCAGTTACCCTGCAGGGTAAACATGGTACCTTTCCTTTCCTTAGTCCAGTTACCCTGCAGGGTAAACATAGTAACTTTGCTTTCCTTTTACGTTGAAATAAAAAAAAACTGAAAGAATATTATATTCAAAGATTTTTCAAAAAAATAGCAGATCTACAAGCTCGTAGCGCGCCACTCGGTGGCGCGCTATGAGCTTGTAGATCTGCTATTTTTCAACATACATACAGTATACATACATACATACAGTAACATACAGTAATGCTTTAGTTAAAACACCAAAAGGGGTTTCCCGTCAAGACTGGGTTAATCTTCCTATTCAGATATGGGTGCACTTGGAAAACGGGGAAACTTAGCCCCTTACACACAGGGACAGAATACTGAACATAATATTTAATAAGCAGATATCTGCTGATGGGGAGGGGGGGGGGGCGTCAGAGAGAAAGAGAGGCGAGATAAATAAATAGTGTGGATGGCTTTATCTTTTCATATTGTGTGCGACTGTACGTGTGTGACTGTACTGTACGTGTGTGACATAATACTGCATCATTTAACAGTAGTACAGAGGCGGTCTCGCTGAAATATAATTATGCACTCCAGTGGAAAAAACCTTGCTTTTACACAGTATACACAGCCTTTTTGTAGTAGCCTTGCCGAGCCATGGGGCCCATAGGGGCAGGAGCTTATCTCCTGTTTCTGTAGCCATGAGGCCCATAGGGGGCAGGAGCCTATCTCCTGTTTCTGTAGCCATGAGGCCCATAGGGGCAGGAGCCTATCTCCTGTTTCTGTAGCCATGAGGCCCATAGGGGCAGGAGCCTATCTCCTGTTTCTGTAGCCATGAGGCCCATAGGGGCAGGAGCCTATCTCCTGTTTCTGTAGCCATGAGGCCCATAGGGGCAGGAGCCTATCTCCTGTTTCTGTAGCCATGAGGCCCATAGGGGCAGGAGCCTATGTCCTGTTTCTGTAGCCATGAGGCCCATAGGGGCAGGAGCCTATCTCCTGTTTCTGTAGCCATGAGGCCCATAGGGGCAGGAGCCTATCTCCTGTTTCTGTAGCCATGAGGCCCATAGGGGGCAGGAGCCTATCTCCTGTTTCTGTAGCCATGAGGCCCATAGGGCAGGAGCCTATCTCCTGTTTCTGTAGCGTGAGGCAGCTTGATGTACAAGTACACCCCCTGGACATGACGCTAGTATGTCACAGGGACTTATACCCCCAATCCAACCCTTGATGCTGAGTGTCAAGCAGGGAGGCACTGAGTCCCATTTTTCTTTGGTATGACCCGGCCGGGGATCGAACCCCGACCTCCCAGTCTCAGGGCGGACACTTTAACCACTAAGGCCACTGAGCTGGTTTTACACAGACACAGGAGTAAAGGAATGCTGACCAAATGGCAGGTCACATCGAACCAAATCATATCTAACAATGAAAATGTCCTCTTCTTGGGGTCACAGAGATACAAGAAATCCTATCAAATAGTTGCTACAGGCTCCTAGAATCACTGCACATTACTGTATACTCAACCTCACATTGCATTTCCTCAACATGAATGCAAGTCTGTCATTATTATGGCAGGACTAAATATAACACAATGCCCATATATGGACAGTACATATATCCTCATTTTGTGTCACGCTTTTCCTTAGCATGCACTAGTTGATTAACCCATTCTGACCTGAGATCAGATTCATACGAGGTTTCCACTGGACACACACTGGTCTGATTAGCCCATTCTGACCTGAGATCAGATTCTAAAAATGTCAGTCGTTCTTCGATTTTTCCAAAATAGCAGACCTACAAGCTCGTAGCGCGCCACTCGGTGGCGCGCTACGAGCTTGTAGATCTGCTATTTTTCAATAGCTAAAGCATAATGTAATGCTATAACACCAAAAGGGGTTCCCGTTCAGAATGGGTTATTAAAACATCAACATATTAAGTGTGAAAGCTGTTCCTCGCATATATCACGCTGCATATATCAGTAGCCTAAAAGAAGAAAACCTTATATTTTTAAAACATGCCTCGTCAAAGTTACAGTATATATATATATATATATATATATATATATATATATATATATATATATATATATACACCAGTAAGACGCGCAAACGCGGGAAGCGAACGCAGCTCGTACATATTTGGGTTTTGGACGTATAGCTGCTCTGGGGACTCCTTATATGGTTATGGCTGAGTCATGGTGACGTAACAGCGGGACTCCATATATGGGCACAAAAGCGGGACAGACAGACAGACACACAGACACACACACACACAGACATGATCTGCTAGGTCTCATAGTAAGTGCTCACTGCGTTCGCAATCACTGCGTTCGCAATTACTTGCATGAGAGGGGGAGAGGTGATGGTTATAAATTCACCATCGCCAACTGCCAATAGGGCACTGGGTCGAAATGTATAAATAGGGCTAAAGTTTGCAAATAATTAGAGTAATAAGAATACAAAAATAAGTATAAAAAAAAAACTACAAATATTTGCCTCTGAGATGTAGAAGAAGAAGAAGAATTATTCAAAGTTGTTAAGATCTCAATAAAAACACCTCAGAATTGTACTCACGCAAGTACAGTATAGCCTACTTGAGTAAATGCACCACTGAATGTGAAACGTGATTTTCAGGTTCTGGGAATTGTCAGGCGTACGTTTTGGAAAAGAGCCATTTTGACAGACAATACACTGGGGGGGGGGGGGGGGGGGGGGGGTGGGAGTCCGACCTGACGGTGGAAACAGCACAGAACACATTTCCTTCAGAGTTCAACTCTGCCAGGTTTCAAGTCATTTCGGACTTCCGATAACTGTCACCGACGTGACAACCAGGAAAGCCAACTAGTTTGTTTTTTTCCTTCCCATTCCCCCCTTTCCTTTTCTGTTGTCGCTTTTCACACTCGGACAAACAAGCTAAAGCCGTATATCTCTACAACAACAACAACCCCCCAAAACAGGCGCAGGCAGAGGGCAGAAAATACCCTTTGACCAGCGAGCCGAAACGCTTCTTAGGGACATAATGAAGCAGGCAACATCCTTAAGCTTCCCACAGTTACTGAGGCACAGAGCAGTTCCTTTCTGTATCTGAGCTGCGTGTTGTCCAGCGGAAGATCCACTCATGTCAACTCAGCCGTTACATCGGCACGGTGCTCTGCAAATCTCACCCTGAACTCCTCCGATAGGCTGTGGTTGGAAAGTATTTACTCAAGTACCGTGCCGCAACTTTCAGGTATGTTTACTTTATACACGTACATGTTGCAGGGAAATACTGGACTTTTTTAGTAGTATATATTTTTGACACATTGTGAAAAGTTCAAATAATAATGAGTATACTTTTACTGTTAGTATACTCTATAATTTGAATGTTAACACTTCTGTACTTTTACTCAAGTAAAATGTTCTACAATGTACTCAAAGTAGTACTTCCAATTCCAATTCAGGCCTTTATCAGACGCTCTAAATCCAGAGCGATTTACATCAAGCGAGAACAAAAATCATGGCAATACATCATACATAACAAAGTAAAAGCCCCACAAATGACAGCCAAAACTTTACCCTTACTGTATGCAAAACTTTATGCAAAACTACTTTATGCGACTTCAAAATGCAGAGTCACCAATCTCAACTATTTTTCTTATTTCCCCCCCCCCCCCCATGTTCTTTTCATTCATTATTATTTTTCCCTCTCTCACAGATATATAGGATCTGACAACAATGATGTATAACCAGCCACTATCAGTCTTTTTTAACCCATTCTGACCTGAGATCAGATTCATACGAGGTTTCCACTGGACACACACTGGTCTGATTAACCCATTCTGACCTGAGATCAGATTCTAAAAATGTCAGTCGTTCTTCGAATTTAAAAAAAAATAGCAGACCTACAAGCTCGTATCGCGCCACTCCGACTCGGTGGCGCGATATGAGCTTGTAGATCTGCTATTTTTCAATAGGTAAAGCACAACATGATGCTAACACCAAAACGGGTGCCCGGTCAGAATGGGTTAATAGCTATACGGCATATATCACTACATGAATGATATGCCTGTCCGGAATGCTTGCATTTAGCTATGCTGCCCGCCCACCTCACCGATGTTAAAATGTACAGCAGAGCATGGAATATAATTATATCCAGCGGTGGAAGGACTACTGCTGTACTTATGAAATACTCTGTAAGATTGCCGGGGCGCCTGATGGAGGGGAAAGCAACTGGTTGGAATAACGTGTTCCTTCCACGCGCTACGTCCAACCAGGGAAACTCCCCCCTGTCAGGTGTAAAGGAGCAACTTGGACACTCAGGCATGAAGGGAGCATGAGTTCAAGTCCGTTGCTCTCCCCTTGTCCCCCATATATGGGGACTAGGTTGGTCTCCCCTTGTCCCCCATATATGGGGACTAGATTGGTCTCCCCTTGTCCCCCATATATGGGGACTAGATTGGTCTCCCCTTGTCCCCCATATATGGGGACTAGATTGGTCTCCCCTTGTCCCCCATATATGGGGACTAGATTGGTCTCCCCTTGTCCCCCATATATGGGGGACTAGGTTGCTCTCCCCTTGTCCCCCATATATGGGGACTAGGTTGCTCTCCCCTTGTCCCCCATATATGGGGACTAGGTTGGTGGAGGGTGTGTAGAGCCCAGGATCACATTAGATAATTGACACAGGCATGAAAAATTGGTTACAAAATCGTGGGATATAAAAAATAAAAAAACAATCAAGAAATTAAACTTTCTATTGGTTAAAATATTTATAAAATGTATATAATGTAAATATATAAATGTATTAATTTATTAATACATTTATAAATAATGACGATAGCAGATCTACAAGCTCACGACGCCTCACATCGCGACAAGTTGTGAGCTTTTAGATCAGCTATTTCCACTGCTGTTGTGCGACACAACACCCATTGTTTGATGAAGAGAGGCATACTGTACAAAGTGTATACATGTATAGGGAAGAAACACTAAAACGTTGAAATATGGAGATATTAGGTTTCTGCCCGACAGAGACGATATGTAAGAGAGAGCTGTGTGGATAATGGATGTAATAGTTACACTAATTCAATTACAGCTATTCTATGAGGTCAGATTACACAGCGTGTGCACACGCACACGCACACACAAGCACACGCACACGCACACGCACACACACACACTTAAGACATTTACCAGAGGAGGGGGTCAGTGGTGTTGCCATGGATACAGCGGAGGGGCGGGATGAAGTGCTGATATGCCGTATAACTGGAACATAACCCCCCCGCACGCACACGCACACACAGCTTTCTTTTCTTTTTTTTCATTGCAACTTACTGGCGAAATAAATGAACGGTAACGGTATAAAAATAAATACAAGGTATTAGTTGCATCTCCATGCAGACATATCGCCGTGCACACATTAATGGAGATGCTGTCTATCTTCCAGGATAGACATGCACAGAGAGAGAGGTGGTATTGGACCCTTTTATGATTGGACCTCCCAGGAGACCATCATTCTGCTGAGGAAAAATCACTCACGCCTCCAAAATGCCAGGCAGCGACTAGTTGTCTACAAGCTTTTTACAATCACAGAGATTGTGTCGAGGCAGCTCCAACTCACAGGAGCGCCTTCATTCATTCTTCTATCAAACGGAATTTGCATTGCGGGTGGTTTGGTTTGAGGAGGTGCGTTCGTTCCGCTGCCCTAAACCTGTGTGCGCAAGATGGCAATTTCAAGGAAAGTGCATCAACGCACACTGGAAAAAAGATAGGAAAGAAAAGAAAAACCTTTTCATGTACACGAAGTTAGACGTAAGTGCAGGTTAAAACGTAAAAGAAGATAGCCGCAGGTGCAGTACTGGAACGGTACATATAGTGCTACAGTAGTTTAAAATAATATAAGTACTGTATGCACAACAGCATTGCTCCTATAAGTGTTTTGTTTTCGTGAAACACAGACATTACACAGCGTTTCGGACACAGTTGGCTTTCACCAGCTGCTCTTTTTGCACACACTATGAACTCTGATATAATTGCGAACGCAATGAGCACTTACTATGAGACCTAGCAGATCATGTCTGTCTGTCTGTCTGTCTGTCTGTCTGTCTGTCTGTCCCGCTATCCAAATATGGAGTGTGTTGCATCAGCAATCACTCAGCTCCATATATGGGCACAAAAGGGGCCAGGTCCACTCAGCTCCATATATGGGCACAAAAGGGGCCAGGTCCACTCAGCTCCATATATGGGCACAAAAGGGGCCAGTGATTTGTTTGTTGTGGACCTGGCCCCTTTTGTGCCCATATATGGACACAATTTATTCTAATTGTTATTGCAATTTACGATCTACGTTCGCTTCCCGCGTTCGCGCGTCTTACTCGTTATACCACAGCTGCAAGAATGACAATATTTCTTACTTCGCATCTGAGTGACAGAAACTTTGCTTGGAACTGTATCTTCATAAAAATGTAAAACAAGAAGAAAGAAGAAAGGAAGACAGTGAGTTACACTGTCTCATTGCATTAGTGATGCAATGAGATTTTGTAGATCAGCTTTTTGCTTTTTTTTTTAAAATTCATGAATATTTTTGCCTATATTGACATGCCCAAAAATAGGGATGCCAAGTTGAAAGTGGTTAAGAAAATAAATGGGAATTTTCTCCAGACAGGAGACCAATAATTGCAACATAGCAATTAAGATAATTTTCATCATGACATACAGTAGTCTCAGAAATAACAATAACACCACCATGCGAGACTCAAATTAGAATTCCAAATCATGTCTTCTTAATTGATTCAATTGTGTGGAAAATAAATAACACCTGCATTCATTTCAATTTCTCACAGGATAGTTTTACAGTGGAAACGTAATGTTTGAAAAGCCTGTGCGAAATAAGTACAGTAGCAGCAGAGCAGCAGCCCGTAGAGGAGAATATGTGTTTTTAGTAGCTGTCAAATGAAAAAGAATAAGAGATATCCAAACCGCTGTGTTTACCCAGTCTGGCGGTCCCCTTGAGACTCACTGAAGAGACCATCAAGTCTGAGATTCTAACCCATTCTGAACGGGAACCCCTTTTGGTGTTATAGCATCATGTCGTGCTTTAGCTATTGAAAAATAGCAGATCTACAAGCTCATAGCGCGCCACCGAGTGGCGCGCTATGAGCTTGTAGGTCTGCTATTTTTGAAAAAATCGAAGAGCGACTGACATAGAAGACATTTTTAGAATCTGATCTAAGGTCAGAATGGAAAACTGTCAGGATGTAGAAGACATTTTTTAGAATCTGATCTCAGGTCAGAATGGAAAACTGTCAGGATGTATAGAAGACATTTTTAGAATCTGATCTCAGGTCAGAATGGAAAACTGTCAGGATGTAGAAGACATTTTTTTAATCTGATCTCAGGTCAGAATGGCAAACTGTCAGGATGTAGAAGACATTTATAGAATCTGATCTCAGGTCAGAATGGAAAACTGTCAGGAGGTAGAAGACATTTTTAGAATCTGATCTCAGGTCAGAATGGAAAACTGTCAGGATGTACTGTAGAAGACATTTATAGAATCTGATCTCAGGTCAGAATGGAAAACTGTCAGGATGTATAGAAGACATTTATATAATCTGATCTCAGGTCAGAATGGGCTAAGGAGCTCAAGGTGAGTTCTTGGCTAATGTGTTGAATGGATCTCTGTATAAGCTTTCTCTGGTGGTACCAGACCTGCATGCAGGGGTGGGAGAAGTACTACTTTTTTTTTTTTTTTTACTTTAATAAGTTAACCCATTTAGGCCTGACGTCGAAATTTAAAAATAATTCTTCAAACTCCTGACAAGATTATATGTAAATATGCCTCCGACCACCATCTGAAAATATGTTGTACCAGGGGACTTGATTTGAGTTAAAATGTTCTCTCTGAAAGAATATATATTCAAAGATTTGAGGCACATTTTCACGATCTTTCAAAAACAGCAGACCTACAAGCTCGTAGCGCGGCACTCGGTGCCGCGCTATGAGCTTGTAGATCTGCTATTTTTCAATAGCTAAAGCATAACATAATGCTTTAAATAAAACACCAAAAGGGGTGCCCGCCCAGAATGGGTTAAAGTAAACAGTAAAGGTTCCAGTAGCCAATTCAAAACTTTACTTGAATAAAATTGCGAAAGTATAGCGGCATCAATACATAGGCCTATTTAAAAGTACTAAATCGTTGCCAAATGTGTCAAACGTTTTCCAAAATAGTTACACTCAAGCAAAGTAGAGTACTAATAAAGTACCTCAAAATTGTAGTAGCTACACCAAACAATTGCATATTTTCTATTAATTATACACACCGCATGAAGCATGTTTTTGTCATTCCAAAGCCAATCATTTGATGACTGGCAATGACCGTCGGTCATCAAATTATTGCCTTTAATTGGAATGTGACAATAACATTAATATCCATGAATTCAAGGCTTCGTGGCATTGATTCAAAGTTTAAAGTTAAACCCCATTTTGGGATGGGATTCGGGAACCCCTTTTGGTGTTTTAAGTATTATGTTACACTTCTTTAGCCATTGACAAATAGCAGATCTATAAGCTCATAGCGCGGCACTCGGAGCTTGTAGATCTTCTATTTTAGAAAATGTGTGCAAATCTTTGAATATATATATGTATATGTGTATGATGTATATGTATTCTTTCCCAGTGAACGCTTTTCAGATGGGTGGCCAATTACTTAAATATAATTTTGGGGGTCCTTGACATGAAATAGTTTGAGAACCACTGACACATAGAAACATAATGGTTTTTCAAGAATACTGTCAGGATTTAGAAGACATTTTGTGATATCGTCTTCAGGGATAAAATGTATGGGTAATTTGAATGGAATGGATCATTCCTATGTAGCAAGTTTTAGCAACACTTCTTGTGAGCGTTGTTGTTGAGCCTGAAATCTGTCTTCCTGCTGTGCTAAAGCAGTGTGAGAGCACATGTAGGTGATCTGATTAAACACCAGAGAACTATATAGAAAACCATCTCCAACTGTCTGTACTCACTCTGCTTCATGGCACCATCTTGGCTGAAGTGGGTCTTTTGACCCATTTAGGCCTGAAAAAAAGTCTTCTAAATCCTGACAGTTTTCTGAAATACCTACTGTATGATTCTAGGCCTACTGTATACTGTATATATCACTCAATATTTCATGTCAAGGTCCTCCGAGACCCCCCATCTGAAAACATGTTGTTCCAGGGACCCTCCACCCCAGAAGCAAAGATTTGAGTTAAAAACGTTCGTTCTGAAAGAAATACATTCCAAATTTGAGGCACATTTTCACGGTTTTAAAAAAATAGCAGACCTACAAGCTCGTAGCGCGCCACTCGGTGGCGCGCTACGAGCTTGTAGATCTGCTATTTTTCAATAGCTAAATTATAACAATGTTTAAAACACCAAAAGGGGTTCCCGCGCAAAATGTGTTAAGCCTGACTGACTTTACTGCGCCCAGAAAACAGCCAATAATCTACAGACCTCAAACCACTTGATAAGATGCGGCCGATGATTCACACAACCGGCGTACATAATCACATTCATAGGAGGACTGTTTACGTCTTTATTGTCCCTTTTACAACAGCCTATAATCACGTTAAAGTTTGGGTTGCGTCGGGAATTAAAGGACTCATCGATCTGTCATTGTCTCTGATCTCTCTGCTCCGACTGGCACAGTTTCAGGCAGCAAATTAATCAAAAGCACGGTTATTGCCAAATTACTGACACGGGTTCAAAAGACGGACGACTCCATGGTTGATGGAGGCCGACAGCTTGGAGGGTGATTCATTCCACACCGCTCCGCTCCGGTCCACTACGGTCCTCTCCGGTGATTGGCAAGAGAGACGCTCTGATTTGAGAAGTGTGGCGCGTCAACGCTGCGGCGTGCAACGCCACTTATTACTCACTTCCTGTGCACGAGGCTGTCAAGATCATTCCATTTGAGTTTAAGCATTGTCACACTAAATAACTGTCGTTAATGGTAAAAACGAAAACATATTTTTTTTGCCTTTTTTGCCTGTAAACAGAGATTGCCTATAGGGCAGATATGAACAATAGGCTACCAATAGGTCAAAGAAATGACCGGTAGCAATAATCTAAATAAATAATATACTATGCCTAATATCCACTGTTATACAAAGTACATAAGACGGAGCCACGCCTCCAAAAGCCATATCTCCAAAACTGGTGGGTCAAACTGAAGAAACCAACCAATATGTCAATTTGAAGCTATATGATTCCCTGATTTCACATGACATGACAGAATCCAATGACTTAGCCCTGGTCAGAAAGGGTCACATTTTTATAGGAACAGTGATTGTGTATGCATGCAACTTCAGCCTATTTTTTTTAACCGTTAACTATAGGAGTTTCACAATGCGTCGTTTTTGCGTCTCGTTCTGAGCATAATTATGTAGATCTGATATGTTTGGCACAAAACTAAAGTATAATTAATGTATAAAGCAGGCATAACTCTAACCACACGCACACGCACACACACAGTGTGTGTGTGTGTGTGTGTGTGTGTGTGTGTGTGTGTGTGTGTGTGTGTGTGTGTGTGTGTGTGTTACTATATTACTGATTACTGATATCAGGGCCGTGTGTGTGTGTGTGTGTGTGTGTGTCACTCACACACACACACACACACACACACACACACACAGTTTGGCCCTGATATCAGTATCACAGAGAAAAGAGGAGAGAGAGACCAAATCAAGATGCATTATTATTGGGCTTTTGTGTTGATGGCTCTCTAAAGTTGCGGCGGTGGGCTAGCTGGTGGTTGTCATGGAAACAGCTGCAGTCTGATAGAAAGAGATGCTGCAGTGTGTGTGTGGGGGGGGGGGGGGAGGGGAGGGGGGGGGGAAAGGTGAGATTGTTGTTGAACTTATTGGGATGCACAGGAGAAACGGGGGAGAAACGTCGTTATGTGAGAGATATATCAGCCTCCCGGCGAATAAACCCGTAGAGACATGAGGACGATATTCTAATAATGCCTTTCTAAAATCATCATGACAGTTTTCTGGAGAAAAAAAAAAACCCATGTTTCTATAATATGTCAGTTGTTCTCAAACATTTTCATGTCAAGGACACCCCCAGAATTATATGTACAGTAATTGACCCGCGAGAACCCCAATCTCAAAATATGTTGTTCCACAGAAGCAAAGAGTTAAAAAAGAGTTAAAAACGTTCGCTCTGAGAGAATATAATATTCAAAGACTTGTGCCACATTTCCCCCCATTTTTCAAAAAGAATAGCAGATCTACAAGCTCGTAGAGTGCCGCGCTATGAGCTTGTAGATCTGCTATTTTTTTCCAATAGCTAAAGTATAACATGATGCTTTAAAAAACACCAAAAGGGGGTTTCCGCCAAAAATGGGTTAACATGAGGGAGCGTCACCGAGGCTGCTTTGGTTGTTTGTTTACCTATAACTTATTAATGAATTAATTAATTAGAGTGAGAGAGAGAGCAGTGCGTGTCAATTTAACAAAGGTGCAGGCGATCAGAAATCAGCAGAGAGTGATGGACGTTTGCGCTACTCTATGCCGTATTGAAGTGGACTCGGTCCCAGACTTTTTTTCCCTCCCTGGGCATAAAAACGTCTGGGTTTCCGAGGCTATAGGTAGTCTCAAGCTCACATTGCAACAACAACAACGATGGAATCGTGTGTTTTTTTGTCCGTCAGGTCAGTCACTCAGAATCCCCATATATGGGGAGAGCCCCCCATACTGTACATGGGGAGATTCCCCATACTGTATCATTTGTGCCCAGGTCTCGTGACATCACCATGAAATCATCAGTGATGATATAGTAAATCAGGGATCATAGTAAATGCGACCCTGCTGTCGCAATTAACCCATTCTGACCCGAGATCAGATTCATACGAGGTTTCCACTGGACACACACTGGTCTGATTAACCCATTCTGACCTGAGATCAGATTATAAAAATTCGATTTTTCAAAAATAGCAGACCTACAAGCTCGTAGCGCCCCACTCGGTGGCGCGCTACGAGCTTGTAGATCTGCTATTTTTCAATAGCTAAAGCATGACATGATGCCAACACCAAAATAGGTTCCCGTTCAGAATGGGTTAAGACCATGCATCATGTATTTTGGCGTCGTAAAGCCGATCTACAAGCTCACAATGCGCCGCGCTGCGACGCGTTGGGAGCTTGTATATGTATCGGCTATTTTCAGCATGCAACCAAGCGTGAAATGACTAACATTTTTAGTTTTTATTTGGTGACGGAATTGTCAATATTTTTTTTAGCCTCAGTTTTAGTCATCATATAGCTTTAGTTTTCATGTAGTTTCCATTTAGTTTTCGTCAGTGAAAAAGGTTTTGTTTTGGTCATAGTATTAGTCGACCAAATCAACACTGATATATGGAGATACAAGGTCTCTGAACCTGAAACCAGTGACATTCCCCTCACAGACTCACAGTCAAACAAATGCACAAAGATGCGGTGAGTATATCCCAATATCCAGCAAATGCGATATATATCGCCACAGGTGCTTGTTAATTTTGCTGAATTTCTGCAATAAAACACGATCGCACCAGTTTCAGCTTTTCGCAGATTAAAAAAAATAAAATAATAATTACTGTCTCACCTCTTCTAGAAATGAATCCCGTCTAGCTGACCTGCAGTGAACCTGAGCTATACATTGTGTTATTAGGAGAGAGTTTCTTCTCTCTCAGAGTTAGATTAACATTGATTTTTTACCTTGAAATTAAACTGGTTGAGAATCAGGTAACAAGACAACTCACCCCGTTTCTGTTTTCCTCCCAGTGAGGGGTTGGCGGGAGAGGCTGGACAGCAGACGGCTGGACTTTGCATTTCTCTAACTATAAACTTTCATGACAGCAGACAGACAGCCCAAGTACAAATATAATTTATGAAAAGCTACTACAGTGACGTCTGTTCACAGAAGTTGTTGTAGGATAATGTGGGGATTATCTGAGGAGGTACCATTTGAGGGGGAAAAACCTTACATATACTAAATAATACTAAATTGTTCAATAATAAGTAAAACAATAAAATCTGTGCCTGGTTTGCTGGGACCAGATTACACAGAGGACCATTTTTCTTACGTCATCATTGAGAGCTAGTCATACGTATATATACACACCACGTACTCTGGTCCCAGCAGATCAGGCACAATTTGCTATTTTATTTTTACTGATTATGTGTATAGTATACGTATGACTAGCTCTAAATGATGACGTAAGACATATGGTCATTTGTGTAGTCTGGTCCCAGCAAACCAGGCACAGATGTTTTTCTGTTTTTTTTTCATACCCATCAAATGGTTGACGGCTGTCACGTTGAAGAGACCGGGCGAAATTATTACTTGTGCGCTCTGCTTGCGCAAGTAATAATATAGCCTTTCCACAGGAGTATCTTTTTATATTTTTCCAAAAATAATACAAACAGCCAATAGCATATTACAAAGTCATCCCCCTCACTGGGGAAAATTCCGGGAGGAAAAACGGGCAAGCACCGGGGTGAGTTGGTCAAGTATTCTAGAATCACTGCTGGAGCCGTAAAAATCTTTCTCTTATGGGGGTCCCTGGCTTGTCTTTACAAATGGGGGGTCTGCGGGATAATTAGTGTAATGTGGGGGTCCTTGACGTGAAGACGTTTGGGAACCACTGACTTGGACTGGCCCCACAAAGAACCACTGATGTAGAAGACTTGGACTGGCCCCACAAAGAACCACTGATGTAGAAGACTTGGACTGACCCCACAAAGAACCACTGATGTAGAAGACTTGGACTGACCCCACAAAGAACCACTGATGTAGAAGACTTGGACTGACCCCACAAAGAACCACTGATGTAGAAGACTTGGACTGACCCCACAAAGAACCACTGATGTAGAAGACTTGGACTGGCCCCACAAAGAACCACTGATGTAGAAGACTTGGACTGGCCCCACAAAGAACCACTGATGTAGAAGACTTGGACTGACCCCACAAAGAACCACTGATGTAGAAGACTTGGACTGACCCCACAAAGAACCACTGATGTAGAAGACTTAGACTGGCCCCACAAAGAACCACTGATGTAGAAGACTTGGACTGACCCCACAAAGAACCACTGATGTAGAAGACTTAGACTGGCCCCACAAAGAACCACTGATGTAGAAGACTTGGACTGGCCCCACAAAGAACCACTGATGTAGAAGACTTGGACTGACCCCACAAAGAACCACTGATGTAGAAGACTTGGACTGGACCCACAAAGAACCACTGATGTAGAAGACTTGGACTGGACCCACAAAGAACCACTGATGTAGAAGACTTGGACTGGCCCACAAAGAACCACTGATGTAGAAGACTTGGACTGGCCCCACAAAGAACCACTGATGTAGAAGACTTGGACTGGCCCCACAAAGAACCACTGATGTAGAAGACTTGGACTGGCCCCACAAAGAACCACTGATGTAGAAGACTTGGACTGACCCACGAAGAACCACTGATGTAGAAGACTTGGACTGACCCCACAAAGAACCACTGATGTAGAAGACTTGGACTGGCCCCACAAAGAACCACTGATGTAGAAGACTTGGACTGACCCCACAAAGAACCACTGATGTAGAAGACTTGGACTGACCCCACAAAGAACCACTGATGTAGAAGACTTGGACTGGCCCCACAAAGAACCACTGATGTAGAAGACTTGGACTGACCCCACAAAGAACCACTGATGTAGAAGACTTGGACTGACCCCACAAAGAACCACTGATGTAGAAGACTTGGACTGGCCCCACAAAGAACCACTGATGTAGAAGACTTGGACTGGCCCCACAAAGAACCACTGATGTAGAAGACTTGGACTGGCCCCACAAAGAACCACTGATGTAGAAGACTTGGACTGGCCCCACAAAGAACCACTGATGTAGAAGACTTGGACTGACCCACAAAGAACCACTGATGTAGAAGACTTGGACTGACCCCACAAAGAACCACTGATGTAGAAGACTTGGACTGACCCCACAAAGAACCACTGATGTAGAAGACTTGGACTGGCCCCACAAAGAACCACTGATGTAGAAGACTTGGACTGGCCCCACAAAGAACCACTGATGTAGAAGACTTGGACTGGCCCCACAAAGAACCACTGATGTAGAAGACTTGGACTGGCCCCACAAAGAACCACTGATGTAGAAGACTTGGACTGGCCCCACAAAGAACCACTGATGTAGAAGACTTGGACTGGCCCCACAAAGAACCACTGATGTAGAAGACTTGGACTGACCCCACAAAGAACCACTGATGTAGAAGACTTGGACTGGCCCCACAAAGAACCACTGATGTAGAAGACTTGGACTGGCCCCACAAAGAACCACTGATGTAGAAGACTTGGACTGACCCCACAAAGAACCACTGATGTAGAAGACTTGGACTGACCCCACAAAGAACCACTGATGTAGAAGACTTGGACTGACCCCACAAAGAACCACTGATGTAGAAGACTTGGACTGGCCCACAAAGAACCACTGATGTAGAAGACTTGGACTGGCCCCACAAAGACAGAGTTTTCATAAGCAAGGCCGGTTCTAGGGGGGGGGCAGGGGTGGGCACAGCCCACCCAAACGTGCGTCCTGCCCACCCAATCAAAAGTTATGGGGATCCTTTATTTTTTTGCCTATAAAAATATCACAAAATATCTGTAGCGTTTCTGATTGGGTGGGCACTGCGCAGCATTTTTAGACCCAACAATGAACCCATACCGCAAAAGTGTAACAGAGAAGTGTTCAGAACACAACACAGAGCACACACTGAAGAAAATGAGCCGCGTCGAAAACCTCCTACACATAACCACGCCTCCAGCAACAGATCCACGAAGCAGGAGTAATTCTATATGCTCAAACACAAAGAAAATAAAGTTTATCGGCCTACTTAGTAGGCCTACTTTTACTTTTGGTAGGCCTACTGTAAGTACATTTTTAAGCCAATACTTTTGTATTTTTTCTTATGTACATTTTGAATTCCACACTTTTAGTTCTAACAGAATATGTATATGTTGCAGTATTGCTACTTTTACTTAAAGCTGCTATAAGCAATAATATGGGGTCAAAGTGAGGTTTGGGGCTACCCCAGAGGTCCTTGAAGGGCTTCCAGCTATACAGATACTGATAACCCCACCATCACCCCCTCTCAGTCTCTCAAAAGATCCTTGCTCAGCATCCTCGACAGGGCCATTTCAGAGATGGAAAACAGATTCTCAAAGAAGAATTTAGACCTAATGACAGCCATATCAAGCCTTGTACCCTATTCTGAGAGATTTCTATAGACTCCACCTTGTTGGAGCCTTTGCATGTTCTTACTGAAACTGGGACAGACTACGCAACTCTGAAAAGGGAACTCATTGTTGCAAAGCCAATGTTGGCCAAGTTATGTTATCCAAAACGAAACAGACCTGGCCACTGTGTCTAAACACATGAAGACATACGAGAAAGCATTTCCTGTGTTGCACAAGTTGTATGTGACAGCCCTTGTAATTGGTGTGTCTTCAGCTTCATGTGAGAGTTCCTTCTCCACACTGGCACGTGTCCTAACCCCCTACCGTCGCACCATGTTGCACGAAAGAAAAAAGAACTTGGTCATCTTGGCAAATGAGAAATCTATAACAAATATATAGACATGGATGAACAACAACAACAAACCAACCCCAGTACTTGAGTCAAAGTACGACTCAAGTGGAATATTATCTGTCAAATGTGTACGTGAGTTGAAGTACTGGAGTGCTTTCTTTTACAATAATGTAAGTGCGCAGGCCTTTAAAACTCTGTCTATATTAAAATGTAGACGTTAAAAAATAAACTGCAAGTTTGTTGATCTGCTAGTTTCACTATTTGAAATATAAGGCTTAGAAAGGTATAGTGGAGTCAAAAGTATGTCAATAGTATCATAATCATATCATACCATATCAAGCCTTGTACCCTATTCTGAGAGATTTCTAGACTCAACCTTGTTGGAGCCTTTGCATGTTCTTACTGAAACTGGAACAGACTACGCAACTCTGAAAAGGGAACTTATGTTGTGTCTAAACCCTAAACCACTAAACCACTGTTTCTAAACCCATGAAGACATACGAGAAAGCATTTCCTGTGTTGCACAAGTTGTCCCAAAGCCCGGGGTAAATGCAGAGGTAGTGGCAGGAAGGGCAATTGGGTTAGCATATACTGTTGGTCAAAGAGAAGATAGATGAACTGATGATAGCATATAGTTTTCTATGCATTTTGGTGGTTTGACACCCCAAATTCTGTCTGCCCACCTTAGTGGGGCTGGCTAAATCCGGCCCTGTTCATAAGTCTGTCTTACTCTCTATGGCTCAGAGCTTCAATGCTGGCTGGCCAGCCTTACTGGGGGGGGGGGGGGCTTGTATTGCAATGACCCTTCCTGACCCCAATCACCAGGTTGCATGCCAGGGGTCAAAGGTCCTACTCCAACAGCTGTCCATACACACACTGTATAGATGGACAAACATCAGTACTCACATAGACACTGTACGAGCTTATAGGTAGAAACAGGTATTTCAGAAAAACTGTCATGAATGATTTAGAAGATTTTTTTTTTAATTTCGATGTCAGGCCTAAATGGGTTAAGGGACACTTCACCCTTTTTGCAAAAAAAGATATGTTAATGACGTTTAGAAGCTTTAGATCACTTTCCTGGGGGTCTTTGTGTGTGTAATTTGTGGTTTTAGATATTTTAGATTGTAGCAGTGAGCCTGTTGTCTCTGATGTCATGGACACTGGGCTCACTACCTTCCTGGACTACAATTCCCATAATTCTTTGGTGCACTGCTCCTCCTTGTGGACAGGGGGGAGAGCTGTCTTACTGAGGCTGCGTCCGAAATCATTCCCTATGCCCCATATAGTGCACTACTTTGAGGTTCCGCCATTTTGTTATAGTGTCCGAATATGTAGTGAGCATTTTTGCACCCTAACGTAGTGGACTGAAGTATCCCACAATGCACCGGGAATTGTAGGGAGCATCCGATGGTCACTACAAAAACACAGCGAAGCAAATCTGCCCCATAATGCATTGCGCAAGCTCGCTCTTGAGCGCACATGCACGCGTTTGCGCACGTGCGCTGCTTCTGCATGCATGCGCTCATTGCGCTCCAACTCAGAAGAGGCAGAAGTTGAACCAGCGAAAGAAATCAACACAAATGTACTTTTTAAACTTTCGTTTTCCCCTCTTTTCTTCCCTGGCGGATCTCGAAGCTACAGATCTCGAGACAAATGATCTGTGCATTTATTTGAAATTGTTTTATTTTATTTATAATAAATCTACTCGTTTGCAATAGTATTACTAATCTGATTAATTGTATCACCCAGGCCCAGCGCATGACGTTAGGAGAGCAAGGAGAATAGAGCAAGGAGAGCTGTAGAATATATTTGTGAGATTAGAGCAAGGAGAGCTGTAGAATATATTTGTGAGATTCTTTATCACAAACGTAGGCTAAATACATGCATGTGAGACACATATTAATTGTGTCCGAACATATGTTTTATTAATATTCATTCATTCCTGCCATGAATATGCTATCTAACATTATTTCATTGAATTGCAATAAATTGCAACTTCATTGTGTAGGCAGTCATTTATTGGACTGCTGTTTCTGTTAACACCAAACGTCCGTATTGTGAGAAGAGCTTGTAGATCGGCTACTTTTGGTAATTCTTTACCAAAAGTACCCAAGTAAAAGTATACAAGCTCACAACACGGACGTCGCGCGTTGCTTAGATCGGCTATTTTTGCCGTATCCCCCCCGCCCCAGGATTAGCGGGGGTTCATGTGGTTAAGATTAAATCATGCTGCTGATATTTTCATATATTGTCAAGGTTGTGCACTGTTTTCCCATAACAATGGGCCTATGATTATTATCAATAAATTAATATTAGACTATATCCATTATCCTAAATAACCTTTTTATCATAGATATATAGGCCTAAATGCCTGCAAACATATTTTCATTAACCTATTTTTTCCTTTATTCATTCATGAATTTAAAAATAACTTTACAAACTGTCCTTGCAGGGAGGTGACAGCCAGACTTATTTGATACAGTCTGTTCCTAGCGGAAATTCAGCAGCAGCGTTTTGATTGGTTTCTTGTAGTCAGTTGATTCTTCATATCCAAATGAGTGAAATGGCCGGGATGATTTGTTTATTTTTCAAACAGTTCTTAACTTCTTTATGAGGCGATCTGAAAAAACCTAATGGGGATTTCATGCAAATAAAAAGTACATGAACCCGCGGAACTACAGCGCCCTCTATCGATATTGACGTCAGAGTCGGTGCTCCCCATACAGGGAGTATTGTCCGAAATCATCACTATAGAGTCCACTAGAATCTGGATCCCCGTATGGGGGATAGGGAGTAGGGAACAACCCTAGCAATTCGGACGCAGCCTGAGACAACATGTAGTCCAGGAAGGAAGTGAGCCCAGTGTCCATGACATCAGAGACACCAGGCTGCACTGCTACAATCTAAAATATCTAAAAACCACATATTACACACATAAATAGTAAATACCCCTCAGGACAGTGTTCTAAAGCTTCTAAACGTCATTAATTAACATATATTTTGTTGCAAAAAGGGTGAAGTGTCCCTTTAATAGACACATTACGGAGTTACGGACACACAAAGTTAAGCGTTGGAGACGGTGCTAAAAAGATGTATTTTACAACCTCTGGGGGGGAAGCTTGTTTCATGCCTGAATGACAGGAAACCAGGCTTGGCCGCCGTGCCCATTTATGCTAATTTGCTTGCTTCCCGCACCCCCCCTGGAGAGCTCCACATCCCATTAACACATTCTGACCTGAGATCAGATTCATACGAGGTTTCCACTGGACCACACACTGGTCTGATCAACCCATTCTGACCTGAGATCAGATTCTAAAAATGTCAGTCGCTCTTCAATTTTTCAAAAATAGCAGACCTACAAGCTCGTAGCTATGAGCTTGTAGATCTGCTATTTTTCAATAGCTAAAGCATAACATGATGCTAACACCAACATGGGTTCCCGTTCAGAATGGGTTAAACACCATCCATGCAGACAGACAGGGTTTGGAGGGTTTGAGGGTTTTCACTGCAAATTGAAAATCTCTCTTACTTTTATCCAGACACACACCAGAGGGACGGCTTCTCTAATGCTGTGATCCATATAACTTTCATGTCCAACTCACCATAACCCATTCTGACCTGAGATCAGATTCATACGAGGTTTCCACTGGACACACACACTGGTCTGATGAACCCATTCTGACCTGAGATCAGATTCTAAAAAATGTCAGTCGTTCTTCGATTTTTCAAAAATAGCAGATCTACAAGCTCATAGCGCGCCACTCAGTGGCGCGCTATGAGCTTGTAGGTCTGCTATTTTTCAATAGCTAAAGCATAACATGATGCTAACACCAAAATGGGTTCCCGTTCAGAATGGGATAATATGGGAGAGAAAACTCTCAAGAGGGGGAACGGAACGCCTGCTTGGCCACAAGAGATATTGGCACTTAAGAGTTTCTCTAGTCTCATACCACCATAATGGGTAAAATAACCTTTCATTAATTAAAATAAGCTCCGGATTTTGACGCTTTTTTACATGATGTGGCTTAAGTTTGGGATTCTTTGGCAGCAGCATACAAAAAGCTAAAAGGCATCTCTCACCATGAGGCGTTCAGGGACAGAAGAAAAACAGATGCTGCCAGCCAGCAGCCCCTTCGCAAAACCGAGAAGTAAATTAGGCATATTGTCATAATGATGAGAGAGAGAGAGAGAGAGAGAGAGAGAGAGAGAGAGAGAGACAGAAAGAGAGAGAGAGAGAGAGAGAGAGGCTGGATGGATCTGACATGTCTGCCGTCAGATAGGCTGCAGGGAGGGAGTATATTTGCAGCAGCAGAAGGACGACAGATCGCATCAGGAGAAGAAGAGAGACATCTCTAGTACAGACAGACAGACAGACAGACAGACAGACAGACATCTCTAGTACAGACAGACAGACGGATTGCCTTCAACTTGTGGCATAAAGTGAATGCCTGATGGGTTTGTTTCCTTGAATTCCCACACGCACACACACATCTCTAACTTTCAATCTGGCTGGCTGGCTGGCTGGCTGACTGGCTGACTGGCTGACTGGCTGACTGGCTGACTGGCTGACTGGCTGACAGGCTGGCTGACTGGCTGGCTGGCTGCTCACTTTATTAAAAAAAAGCCTGACTTTACACTGAATTCAATTCATGCACACCAGCATTTTTCTGGTGGCATTTCTGGTGCCTTCTCCCTTAATTTCTCCGTCTGAGAAAGTGGTGAGGTTCACTGCAGTGCCAGTGGTTCTCGAGTGGGCCGGGGTCCTTGAAGGACCCCACTGTCCCTCAAGGACAGTGGGGTCCTTGAGGGGCATTTTCACGGGTTTTTCTAAAATAGCAGATCTACAAGCTCGTAGCGCGCCACTAGATCTGCTATTTGTCAATGCTTAGTTAAGTCTAATTTGAAGGATATAGCCTAACAATTAGTAGCCTATACTGTAAGTAGTAGCCTATACAGTAATTAGTAGCCTATACTGTAATTAGTAGCCTATACTGTAATTTCAAAAGGCTGAAAATGCCGGACACTTTAATCAATCGCTTTGATCGATTGGAAATGTTGTTTACGATCAGTTTCCATTAGAACAATATTTGAAAAAGAGAAAAGGGTTAGATTTTCTTCTTTTTCTTTCAACCGAATACCAGAATATGAAAGGAGTGGATATTATTGTGGGGATGATAGAGAATCATAACACACTGCTGGCATCTCTGGCTAACAGCTGATACACAAGGCTGAGCACAGCTGATTGGTGTTTTATATTCGGGATCTAATCCAGATATAATTTGAGGGGGTTTTTTTCAGAGAGGTTTTCGAGGAGGGATAAAGATAAGGGGGGATTATGTGACAACTGCTACTTTGGTGGGGCAGATAGATTAACCCATTCTGACCTGAGATCAGATTCATACGAGGTTTCCACTGGACACACACTGGTCTGATTAACCCATTCTGACCTGAGATCAGATTCTAAAAAATGTCAGTCGTTCTTCGATTTTTCAAAAATAGCAGACCTACAAGCTCGTAGCGCGCCACTCGGTGGCGCGCTATGAGCTTGTAGATCTGCTATTTTTCAATAGCTAAAGCATAACATGATGCTAACACAAAAATGGGTTCCCGTTCAGAATGGGTTAACCCATTAGCTGCACTCAGTCATGGAGACGGGAACCCCTTTTGGTGTTTAGAAGCATTATGTTATACTTTGACCAGTTGAAAAATAAGCAGATCTACAAGCTCGTATACGAGTGACGGACTCTCCTATACTGACTGCCATGAAGCGAACATCACACATATTGTGTGTGTGTGACGTTTGTGTCTTGCAGCAACGTGTGGCGGAAGGGTCGTGTGTGTGTGTGTGTGTGTGTGTGTGTGTGTGTGTGTGTGTGTGTGCGTGTGCGTGTGTGTGTGTGTGTGTGTGTGCATGGTGTACCTACTGTAAATTCCAACGGCTCTAAGGACTATAGTACATACTGTACCATTTTGAGGGTCGTTGATGTGAAACGGTTTGAGCACCACTGATATACAGTACGACGTACAGTAGCAAAAACAGTTGGGACTTTTTAAACAGTTCTAGAATCGGCCTCAGGTCTTAAATGGATAATCATTCTGATATGCGATGCGATAATAATATGACACTATGGTCTCCTGAGTCACAGTATGAGTTCAACACGCTGCGCACACACACACACACACACAGTCGCACACATGCACACGCACGAGCACACAAACCATTTCAAAATGTGCTGCTATCTACTTTATATTGAGGCTGAGAAGAGCAGAGATTTCACCAGAAATCTTCTCTACAGGGCCCGAATGAAAAGCTTAGCGGTGCTGCCCACTGCCTGTCTGCCTGCCTGCCTGTCTGCCTGCCTGCCTGTCTGTCTGCCTGTCTGTCTGCCTGCCTACCTGCCTGTCTGCCTGTCTGCCTGTCTGCCTGCCTGGCTGCCTGCCTGTCTGCCTGCCTGCCTGTCTGCCTGCCTGCCTGTCTGTCTGCCTGTCTGCCTGCCTACCTGCCTGTCTGCCTGTCTGCCTGTCTGCCTGCCTGGCTGCCTGCCTACCTGCCTGTCTGTCTGTCTGCCGCAGTGAGTCTCACCCCTCTGGGAATTCTCCACACAGAGATGCAGCGGAGAGGTAGAGGTGGAGGAGTCGTGTTTGGATTTGACGTTAGCGATACATTTTTATCAGGGAAGAAACGACACACTAGGGCTGCAACTATTGGTTATGTGTGAAGAGAGTATTCTAGGGCGGTACAATCTATGTAATGGTGTGTGAATGTAATGCACCATCTATGTAAAGGTGTGTGAATGTAATGCACAATCTATGTAAAGGTGTGTGTGAATGGGTGAATGTAATGCACCATCTATGTAAAGGTGTGTGAATGTAATGCACAATCTATGTAAAGGTGTGGGTGAATGGGTGAATGTAATGCACAATCTATGTAAAGGTGTGTGTGAATGGGTGAATGTAATGCACAATCTATGTAAAGGTGTGTGTGAATGGGTGAATGTAATGCACAATATATGTAAAGGTGTGTGAATGTAATGCACAATCTATGTAAAGGTGTGTGAATGGGTGAATGTAATGCACAATCTATGTAAAGGTGTGTGAATGGGTGAATGTAATGCACAATCTATGTAAAGGTGGGTGAATGGGTGAATGTAATGCACAATCTATGTAAAGGTGTGTGAATGGGTGAATGTAATGCACAATCCATGTAAAGGTGGGTGAATGGGTGAATGTAATGCACAATCTATGTAAAGGTGGGTGAATGGGTGAATGTAATGCACAATCTATGTAAAGGTGTGTGAATGTAATGCACAATCTATGTAAAGGTGTGTGAATGTAATGCACAATCTATGTAAAGGTGTGTGAATGGGTGAATGTAATGCACAATCTATGTAAAGGTGGGTGAATGGGTGAATGTAATGCACAATCTATGTAAAGGTGTGTGAATGGGTGAATGTAATGCACAATCTATGTAAAGGTGTGTGAATGGGTGAATGTAATGCACAATCTATGTAAAGGTGTGTGAATGTAATGCACCATATATGTAAAGGTGTGTGAATGGGTGAATGTAATGCACAATCTATGTAAAGGTGTGTGAATGTAATGCACAATCTATGTAAAGGTGTGTGAATGGGTGAATGTAATGCACAATCTATGTAAAGGTGTGTGAATGGGTGAATGTAATGCACAATCTATGTAAAGCACCTTCATTGGATGAAGGCGCTATATAAATGCACCATTTACCATTTAATACTTTCTTTTTAAATATATCAATGCATTGATTAACCACTGCAGACAAAGTGGATATAGCAGATCTATAAAATGACACAACGCGAGTTTCCGCCCGCATTTAACCCATTTAGGCCCGACGTCGAAATAAAAAGAAACCTTCGCTCTGAAAGAATAATATATTCAAAGATTTGTGCCGCATTTTTAAGATTTTTCAAAAACCTACAAGCTCGTAAAGTAAAGTATAGCATAATGCTTAGTTAAAACACCAAAAGGGGTTCCCTTCCCGCTCCAAAATGGGTTGTAATAAATTATTTCATTAAATTATCATGGTGATTATTTTGTGACCAATTAACTTTGATAATCTGTTGCATATCCCTGACAATTCCACCAAAGTCCATGGAGACATGTATACAGTATGTGCGCCTGTACCTTTTATAATGAGCTGCAGGTCCTACTGTACGTGGGCAGAGTTTGCCAACCATTGATTGGTGTTCAACAGCAGCACAGTTGCAGACACCTGGGAAATGGCACCGATAAATTGCTGTGGCCCTTTTTCTAACCCATTTAGGCCTGACGTCGAAAATTAAAAAAATAATGTCTTCGAAATCCTGGCAGTTTTCTGAAATACCAATATGTCTCTAGGCCTATATCACTCAATATTTCATGTCAAGGACTCCAAAAGTTTGTATATGTATTTGGCTGCCGACCCCCATCTGAAAATATATCCCCAGAAGCAAAGATTCAAGTTAAAATCGGTCGCTCTGAAAGAACAGTCCCAAGGTTTGTGCCGCATTTTCACGATTTTTCAAAAATAGCAGACCTACAAGCTACGTAGCGCGCCACTCGGTGGCGCGCTACGAGCTTGTAGATCTGCTATTTTTTCCAATAGCTAAAGTATTAACATAATTCTTAAAACACCAAAAGTGGTTCCCGCACAAAATGGACTAAACAGAAAAGGGTATAAAAATAACAAGCAGGACAACAGTGGAAAGATGAAACGGTACCGATAATACACTCTACCTACCGTACCACGTCATATTGGATACTTTGTAGAGATATGAATGAGAACATTAATAGTGCTTTGTTGTCATAGATAGACCACTGTTTCCCAAACTGTTTACGAGTCACGAACCACTGAGCCTTTTACTACTCTAATAGACGTCTTTAAATGGCAACAAAATGTGTCTAAAAACAGGGGGTAAAAATAGTCTAAAAACTACAACTGCACTCTGTCGAGTGCATACTTGCTTGTTGCGCACTAGTAGGCCATAAATGGCCTACTAGTGCGCTACAAACTGTCAAATCTCAGTAATGACTACTTGTGCCTGACACGGTAGTGGTGCCAGATTACATACATGTATACACAGGAGCATTACCTTTAATCCTCCCGACACTAAAACATAATATCGTCATTACGTCACCATCGAAAACCAATTACACTCTGGCATTGGGTCCTTTAATCCACATCTTTATTACGTCATCATTGAGAGCTAGTTATACCAGCTAGTTATACCAGCTAGTTATACCAGCTAGTTATACCAGCTAGTTATACCAGCTAGTTATACCAGTGCAGGGTGGATTAAAGGAACTGCCTCTATGTATATGTAATTTGTAAGTTGATTAGCGGTATACTGTGGTTACTTTGCGCCGTATGCACCGTCCCAGCCGTCCTGCCCATTTTGATGCGTATGTGCACCGTCCCAGCAAACTGTGCCTGATACGGCAGTGGTGCCAGATTACATACATCTGTATTCGCCAAGCTGTCTTAAAAACAAATCAAAAAACTACAATGTGAGGGCGGGGGGGGGCACACTGACATTACACACAGTCAGAGAAACTATATAATCCTTGTAGACTATCCGTGCTTTAATAAAAGCACAAGGTCAAGCCCAGCACACCAGAGGCCCACAGAACGCCCCGGCTAAAACGCTAGAAGAATCGCACGCCTGACTGCCTGACTGACCCGCGTTGTGGAGGATCGGGTTTTCAAAGAGGGACCATTTTGGGACTTATGGCGGGGTTAGGAAGAGATGGAGCCTTTCTGAGCTAAACCAGCGTGTGAGTGGGATCAGAGGCAGCGTGGAAACCGAACAGGCAGGGATATTTTTACGCAAGTTGAAAGGAGCGCATATACGCATGCACGCACGCATGCACGCACGTACGCATGCACGCACGCACAACTTGCATTACTATACACTTGACAACATTTTTAGGTAGGATCATGTCCATATTATGAACGCCATTTAAAAAAAAGAAATCTGCCATTTCTAACCATGAAATGACCATTTCTCTTGTGAGGACCATGCAGGGTAAATTGTCCTCACAAATGTCTATTGAATTCAGCTATAGTTCCAGAGACGTGGCCATCTCTCTCTCTCTCGCACACACACCAACGTTATCACCGTTTAGTTTGCATTCATTTTAGTGTTAGTTTGAGTTTTATCTGCCCTTTTCAGTCCTGCCAGAGTAAGTATTGTGTAATAATAAGAAACTTGAGAAAATAATATGGCACTTGAAAAAAGAATATTCAGTTACAGATTAAGCTTATAAATGAACTTGCCAAAAGAAAAAAGAGATCGTCTATCATTTCAGTTAGTTTTGTAAACATGCACACAAACAATACATTTGTTTTCCTCTTATAGTTTTATTCTATTTAGTTCAGTTAGCGGCAATGCTTTGTTTGTTTTAGTTTTTTTCGTGACACACACACACACTGACGGGCGCACATGCACGCGCACGCACACACACGCACACGCACAGAGCCTTGAGGCTTCCGCTGCATGTGGAAGAGGGTGGAACGATATCTTTTAGTGTCTGTCTGAGTCAGGCAGACTAAAGGCCAAGGAGAAGAAAGATCATCCGCCGCTGTGCTGAGACGCAACACAGCTGGCATCCCATGACTCACCCACCATTAGTCCTGACCTCTGCCAATCACCACGCAGCGCTGTGTGGACTTATCTGTTCATAAATACCACCGCCGCATGTCCGGTGAAAACCACACTGTAATATGTCATAACGCCATTATGTTTTTTGAGTGGGTGCTAACCACTCCAAGGAACAGCAATGTCCCTGTTACGAACAAATTAGTCGTGAAAATAGTCGATCTACAAGTGATGCAACACGCTGTGTGTTTGTAGATCCGCTATCTTCTACTTTTGACTGCGCAACACTTGAAGTAGGAGGACATGAATTCACAAAAAAACAAACAAGATACAAGGTTTTCATTTGGGATTCTTATACGTGATACGTTCAACAATTAACTTCATATGCTGATCGCTGAATCAAAGTCACACGGTGTAACCTTTTCCAATTAAACAACAGTTATTTGTGTATCTTTCTCTGGTATATTTTTTCCACAATCACAATTCCGCACAGAGCCAACATGTTTTTTTTAGACAACTTACAGTATTTGAAGAACTATTTTTATTCATGAGTGTCTGACCCCGACACCCGTGCCAAAATGTCGTCGTGGGCAGTGCAGGGCACCAGAAATATATTTCCGTTTGTATTTTTGTGTTAACGGTGTTGTTGCTGATTAATTTCCAAAATATCCTGGGGCGCTAGCTGTGCCCTGGAGCGTTCCGTTTGGACAGTTCCTTCCTATATGGACACAGAGCTACAAATATGTCGCCAAAGCAAAAATACTAGAATTAATCTTGCACAGTGTTAGTCTGTTTAACTGTTTCAATACTAGTGTCACTTTTTTTTGGAAAGAACATTCAATGACAATAGATCTACAAGCTCACGATGCTCGGTGAAGAGATTTGGTGTAGAGGTATATATACTGTAGCTTTCTATAGAAGTATATATAGGGTTAAAATGGCTAATATTCGACGGTAAGTCAATATCTTCCATTTCTGTATATGCCTTCTATTAGCTTCTGTTACATCCTGCTGCAACAGCTTGACACTGTCGAGAAAGGCCGTCATAGGCAGACCTGTATCCCAAGAGAAGACAGACTATGCACCCACTGCACACTAAACGAAGTGGAAACCGAGCTACACTTCCTAACCATCTGTCCAATTGTCCATTGTACCAAGACATCAGAGACACATACTTCCCACAGATCACAACCACACACGGAGATTTTGAAAACATGACCAATGACAAAAAACTCCCATATCTGCTGGGCGAAGTACAACAATGTGCAAACACAGCAGCAAGATGTGTGAGTTGCTGTGATAGGAGAAGGATATCAAATGGAACACAACCACCCTAAAGACTAATCATTGTGTATATTCCTGCACTATACCTGCATCGAGTGACCATGGTACATATAATTTGATCTATTGAAGATTCTGACCTTCAAATGTACATCATTTTTGTTTTGATTGTATTGCTGTATTGTTGTATTGTTCTTTCTGCTTTGGCAATGTAAACGTATGTTTTCTCATGCCAATAAAGCCCTTTGAATTTAATTGAATTTAAATTGTATGGGAGAAATGTTGACAGTTGAAACGGGTATACTCTACTCTACTGTATATTTATCAGAGAATCCACCAGTGCCAGTGTGATGCGTTTTTACCTTCTTTGTGAAGCCACCTGGCTCTCTACGCGTTGTGTCTTGTTGAGGGA
Source organism: Protomyctophum bolini (assembly GCF_963924005.1). Taxonomy (NCBI): domain Eukaryota; kingdom Metazoa; phylum Chordata; class Actinopteri; order Myctophiformes; family Myctophidae; genus Protomyctophum; species Protomyctophum bolini. Next base: position 32,118,831 of record NC_137883.1, read on the forward strand.
CTTGTCTTGTCGAGGGACCGCCAGCCAGGTAAAGTGTCTCTCTATGCGTCGTGGAGTCTTGTTGAGGGGACCACCGGCCAGGTAAAGTTTCATAAACATGTGACTCTGCACGGTTTAGCCAGAGCTGCTATTTTTGGTGGAAGAAGAAAAAAAACCAGACAAAAAGTCCCTTCAGTAAAACAGGAAACTGGGTTCACATCCAGCATAGAAGAGGAGCGTTACGTAATGCACCTTTAATCCATAATAAAACATGGCTTCTAAATCCTGACAGTTTTCAGTGGTGCTGAACCTTTTTCATGTCAACGACCCCCCCCCCAGAATTAGGTGTATTTGGCCTCTGAAAATATGTTTGTTCCAGGGACCCCCTCAGAAGCAAAGATTTGAGTTAAAAAACGTTCGCTGTGAAAGAATATTATTCAAAGACTTATTCAAAGACTTTTACGATTAAATTTTTTTCCGGATCTACAAGCTCGTAGAGTGCCGTGCTACGAGCTTGTAGATCTATTTTCCAATAGCATAAACACCCCAGGGCAATAAAGACCCAAAGGAAATTGTGTGCATAAAATTAATTCATTGTCTCATCCCTTCGTTGTCCTGTTCTCATCACTCTAGCAGATAAAACAGATCTCACCGCTCATCTATAAACAGACAGCGTGGTGATTGGCCCTGTTCATTTGTCACCACGCTGTCCCTCTTCCACGTCAGTCAGTTTATGCTGGTGGACTGTGGACCGTGTACACAGAAACGTACGTTCCCCACACTTCCCTTTATTCAAACTCAATTTGAAAGATAAAACAAACAAAACCAAAAAGTCCTCCTGGGAGACAGGCTGGTGGCCTCAGAGCCGGTCGATGACAATTTCTCATTAATTTAGAGGCACCGTTAGATCCCTTCCTTCCGATTACAACATGAATAATAAATAGGCCTGCTACTGCTATAGTCTGCGTGTGGTGGTGGGGGTGGTGGGGGGAGAGAGAGGAGAGGTCCTGTTTAATTCACTGTCTCTCCACCACGATTAGGGAAAGAGCTTCTCCAAAGTGACTAAACCTCAGAGCACGTGACTCTGTTGTCTCAGACTCAATAAGCATCCAGTCAGGCTGTATTACATAGGGAGTGGTTCAGGAGAGGAGACTGTATGCATCTCCTCCTAACAAACACCCTATTGTTACAGGCAGGCTTGGAGCTGCTGGTGTTAACATGCGTGTCTGTGCCACTCTGTGTCACATTTAGTTATATATTACTAAAATATTACTTAAATATGGCAGTGGTTTCTCAAAGTGCCGTCCGGGGAGCCATTTCATGTCAAGTAACCCCAGAAATATCTGTATTTGGACCCCCATCTGAAAATATGTTGTTCCAGGTAGCCGCCACCCAGAAGCAAAGATTTGAGCTAAAAACGTTAGCTCTGAAATAATATATATTCAAAGATCTGCGCCACATTTCCGCGATTTTTCAAAAATATAAGCTCGTAGCGTGGCACTTATTGCCGCGCTATGAGCTTGTAGATCTGCTATTTTGCAATAGCTAAAGTATAACACGTGGTGTGACAACCTTCCTCCTAGCGGATCAAACACAGGCCAGACGCATCACTACACCTTCAGTCTGCATCAATTAGTTCACCCCTTTGTCAACTAGACCTTATTTTAATGATGTTTGGGCCTGTCCCTAGGGTAGGGACGGGCCCAGGAAATAATTCTCCATCCATTTTTACCCCGTATAAACATTTCAAACAGTATTTATTTAAAGGTCTGTAAGCCTCGAAACAAAGCCAAGTGGGATCGTGACAAATCATGACAAGTTGACAACAAACACGCAGTATTTTTGGGCCAAACTAAAACGTGTCATGATGATGATACCCTGCCCAGTTCTTTCTTCAAACTAAAACAAAAACGTGTCATGATGATGATACCCTGCCCAGTTCTTTAACTAAACTAAAACGTGTCATGATGATGATACCCGGCCCAGTTCTTTCTTCTTTCTAATTATTTGTTCTGTCCCCAAAAAAAATGGTGCTCGTTGTCATGATTTGTCACGATCTGAGTTGGCTTACAGATCTTTAACCCATTCTGACCTGAGATCAGATTCATACGAGGTTTCCACTGGACACACACTGGGTCTGATGAACCCATTCTGACCTGAGATCAGATTCTAAAAATGTCAGTCGTTCTTCGAATTTTTCAAAAATAGCAGACCTACAAGCTCGTATCGCGCCACTCGGTGGCGCGATATGAGCTTGTAGATCTGCTATTTTTCAATACATAAAGCGTAACATGATGCTAACACCAAAATGGGTGCCCGGTCAGAATGGGTTAATTATGTATAACCGGGACTTTGTGTCACTCTGCGAGCTTCAACTGTACATCTGCTGCTTCTGAACCTTTTGAAACATGTTGAAAGTGAAGAGAACTATTCATTTAGAAGGCATTCATAGTGGAGTTTGCATGTTCTCCCCTAGGGTAGGTACCCTCACATGTTCTCCCCGTGTCCCCTAGGGTAGGTACCCTCACATGTTCTCCCCGTGTCCCCCTAGGGTAGGTACGCTCACATGTTCTCCCCGTGTTCCCCTAGGGTAGGTACCCTCACATGTTCTCCCCGTGTCCCCCTAGGGTAGGTACCCTCACATGTTCTCCCCGTGTCCCCCTAGGGTAGGTACCCTCACATGTTCTCCCCGTGTCCCCCTAGGGTAGGTACCCTCACATGTTCTCCCCGTGTCCCCTAGGGTAGGTACCCTCACATGTTCTCCCCGTGTCCCCTAGGGTAGGTACCCTCACATGTTCTCCCCGTGTCCCCTAGGGTAGGTACCCTCCCAAAAAAAAAACATGCAGTAATCCTGGTCTCTAAACTACCTCCCCCTGGCCAGCTGGGGCGCCTGATGGAGGGGAAAGGAACTGGTCTCTAAACTACCTCCCCCTGGCCAGGTGAAAAGAAGCAGCTTGGACTCCTCATGCATAGAAGGAAGCATGAGGTCAGTCCGCTGGCCCCACAGGTTGGCAGAGGAAGTGTAGCACCCAGGATTACATTAGATAATTGACACTGGGTGAAATAATGGGTTGCAAAATCGTGGGATAAAAATGTAGAGAACAACATATTTCGACGTCAGGCCTAAATGCATTCAGAGGACTCCTCCTGATTATCATTCATAACATTAATGTTACATATAAAAGCCAACATAAATAATTCAAAAGTTTGTCTGCTTCAATAACATATATCCTTTTTGCTTCAAGACAGTATGTGCTGACCTTTCTGTGTTGCATTAATGTGAAGGTGTTATGTCTCCACCGCCAGGTAGCCCGGGGTACTGCTACTGTTAAAGTTCCTCCTGTCCTCCTGGCTGTTCTGAGGGTAAGGAAAGGAAAGGTACTATGTTTACCCAGGGTAACTGGACTAAGGAAAGGTACTATGTTTACCCAGGGTAACTGGACTAAGGAAAGGTACTATGTTTACCCAGGGTAACTGGACTAAGGAAAGGTACTATGTTTACCCAGGGTAACTGGACTAAGGAAAGGTACTATGTTTACCCAGGGTAACTGGACTAAGCTCAAGAACTTCTTTACAGCCAGGCCCTGCTCATAGAACATGTCATGGTAGGGGTTCAATGCCTTGCTCAAGGGCACTTCAGCGGTGGTAATTTTAACGTGCCGGTCCGGGGATACGAACTAGCGACCTTCCGATATCAAGACCGCTCCGCAAACCGTTCGGCCACCGCTGCCCCTTCGGGTAACAGGTACGGTCGCCCCTTTTCCATCTCGCCCCACTTCTCTACCTAGCTGTAAATAATTCATGTTGGTGATTATTTAAAAGGTATTATCATATTAATGTATCATTCTTAAATTCACTCTGTATATCCACGGGCATAATAGCATGATGATGCCATGATTACACAACATGAGCTACATGGAAGAAATGTGATTAATAAAACAAAATTAACTGATAGGTGCTTAATTAAGCAGTCACCGTCTCTGTGACATGTTGTTCTGTCTAAATTCTACAGAGTATAGAGATCGACTACTATACAATCAAATAAATCTGTATACAAGATCATTTCAGATTTCAGAGAGGGAGGGAAATACTAAATTAACTGTTGACTACATTAAAACATTTTGCGGGGGCGAGTTGGTAAAGGGGCGAGTCGTTTGGTATTCGTACTGAGAGAGTGACCCCCCCCCTCACCTTCCTGAAGCGATAAACGGCAGGATATAATCGTATAACTGCTCTCAGCAACATTTTAATCAGCGGCAATTAGACATCTCGCTGTCAAACTTAACCCATTTAGTCCTGGGAACGATTCTACAGATGTCTTTCTAAATCTAAAAACAGTTTTCTGAAATACCTCATGTTTCTATTATGTCAGTCGTTCTCAAACATTTTCATGTCAAGGACCCTCAAAAATATATGTATTTGGCCTCCGACCCCTATCTGAAAATATGTTGTCCCAGAAGCAAAGATTTGAGTTAAAAATGTTCGCTCTGAAAGAATATAAATATTCAAAGATTTGCACTACATTTTCACGACTTTTCAAAAAATAGCAGACCTACAAGCTCGTAGCACGGCACTCGGTGCCGCGCTACGAGCTTGTAGATCTGCTATTTTTCAATAGCTAAAGTATAACAAAAGGGGCTCCCGCCCAAAATGGGTTAACCACGCATTAGGTCTAAACTGGATGAGAGTAAGAATATGATGTTAGTTAGTGAGTTTCAAAGGAGATTTACACTTACAATCACACTTTGCACAAAGTCTACTTTTTATTTCTCTCAATGTAATGTAACAAATCAGCTTATTTAAGTTGATTGAATATGTCCACTGTAAGTGTAAATGAGTCATTCTTTAATCCGGGAGGCTCACGTTGAATATTTCTGTAACAAGTATCAAACTGTTAGACTCTGAAGTCTGAATAATAGATCATTTGCATGTAGTTTTTCTTTTTCTTCTTTTTCTAAAGCAGTCGGGAAGTTTTTTGAAAAAGTTGCAACAAAAGGAAAACTTTCTTTTTACATGAGCTCTGAAAGTTTTTCCTTCACTTTGTCTTGGATGTTGGTGAAGTACTTCATTCGTACCAGCAGCTCTTTGGCAACTTGAAGCTGTCCTGATTAAAACAAAGAAGAGACAAAAAGACAAAGCAGATCAATGGAATGACTTTGCTAAATTGAAAGGCTTCACATACTAACGTGAAGCTGTGCTCTGGTTTATTTTTTTCCTGCTTTTAACTGTGTTCTTGTACTGCTTTTAATCTGTACGGCGACCTTGAGTGCCCTGAAAGGCGCCTTATAAAATGTATTATTATTATTATTAATGTACAATTAATCTGAGTGGGAGCTGTTGAGGAACAGAGTTGTTTCTGTCGACTAAAACTAAGACAATTTCTTTCGTCGACTACCTTTTTTCACTGACTAACTAAATAGAAACTAAGCTATGATGACTAAAACTAAGACTAAATATACTGACAATTTCGTCAACAAATACAAACTAGACTAAAATGTCAGGAAGGGACTAGTGGACAAGAGATCCAGTATAAGTATTTTTTACACTTGGTTGCGTGCTGAAAATAGCAGATCTACAAGCTCACAACGCGTCGCAGCGTGCCGCGTTGTGAGCTTGTAGAAGTGTAAAAACAGTCATCATTTACGACGGCATCAAGGCCCGCCAAAATACCTTTTAGTCGACTAAATCAACTGTAGATTTAGTTGACTAAAATCTTATATTTAGTCGACTAAAACTACTCACACTAAGACATTCCAGGTGACTAAAATGTGATTTAAAAACTAAATGAAAACATTTCAAGAGACTATGACTAAAACTAAAATAAAAAGGAGCGTAGTACCTTCACACAGGGCCGTGTCTATCTGCTTGGTCAAGTCGTTCAGCTTCACTGAAACAAAAAGAAAGGTGAGGAATAAATGATTAAAGTCATGTTGAGCTTTGATCAAACCTTGGGGCGAACCGGGGTCATGATATTAACCTATTTTGGGGCGGGAATGACACAGAGGACGCCTCTCTCTCTCTCTCTCTCTCTGGGCGGCTGTGGCTCAGGAGGTAGAGCAGGTCGTCCAATGATCCAATGGGTCGGCGGTTCGAATCCCGGCTCCTCCTCCTCCTGTCTACATGTCGAAGTGTCCTTGAGCAAGACACTGAACCTCCAAATTGCTCCCGATGTGCTGGTTGGTTGGTGCCTTGCATGGCTTCCGCCGCAATCGGTGTGTGAATGTGTGTGTGAATGGGTGAATGTAATGCACAATCTATGTAAAGTGCCTTGGATAAAGGCGCTATATAAATGCACCCTTTACCATTTACCATTTATCTGTGGAAACCGAGCTACACTTCCTAACCATCTGTCCATTGTACCAAGACATCAGAGACACATACTTCCCACAGATTACAACCACACACGGAGATTTTGAAAACATGACCAATGACAAAAAACTCCCATATCTGCTGGGCGAAGTACAACAATGTGCAAACACAGCAGCAAGATTTGTGAGTTGCTGTGATAGGAGAAGGATATCAAATGGAACACAACCACCCTAAAGACTAATCATTGTGTATATTCCTGCACTATACCTGCATCGAGTGATCTTGGTACATATAATTTGATCTATTGAAGATTCTGACCTTCAAAGTACATCATTTTTGTTTTGATTGTATTGCTGTATTGTTGTATTGTTCTTTCTGCTTTGGCAATGTAAACGTATGTTTTCTCATGCCAATAAAGCCCTTTGAATTGAATTGAATTGCATGCAACACACACACAGGAATAGCCATTAGCCAGGCTACACGGCAAAATGTTTGTGACAGCATATAACTCTCCGCCTCTCTCCGCACGCAACCCAGTTCATACTGTACGGTATGTCCAGTCGGCGACAGAGCCAAATATCAACCCTGCCTGATATTCAGAAACGCTCGGGAAGGCGTCGGCAAGCACTTTTATCGGCTCTATATCTTCTCGCAGAGCCTTTCACACACAGCGAGCAAAAAGCAACCCTCGCCGATCAATGCCCGATCTTGTGTGTCAGATCGGGAGCTTTTGTCGGCGAGCGCCAAAAATGGTCCCCGGAGCAAATATCGTGCAGAGTGTGTACGAGCCATAAGTGGTTAAACCGTTTGTTTCAGCAAATAATATGTCCTAACCTTTGGTGCTTTGGCCGATGCTGCTGGCGTCCTCTACGCTCTGGGCTTCGTCCACAGCTTCGTTGATCTCCATCAGCTCCAGGAGAAAGTGTGAGTCGGCCCCGGGGTCCGTCCCCTCCTCAATGTGCATGCCCTTCAGCTCCAACTGGGGAAATAAAATAACCCACGTTACACCCAGAGGTTCCCAATTAAACTCATCATGTCAAGGACCCACAGAATAATAATAATAATAATAATAAAACTTTATTTGTATAGCACCTTTCATGACATGAAATGCAGATCAAAGTGCTTTGCAGAAGAATGGAGAATAAAATAAAAGCAAGGCAACAACATTAAGAACAAGCAGTAATGCAATACAGTGAGGAACAAAAAAATAAAATAAAAGATCAATTAAAAGCAATGTTGTAGAAGTGGGTCTTGAGCTGAGCTTTAAAAATGTCTACAGAGGCTGCCTGACGAAGGTACAGTGGGAGCTTGTTCCATGCCGACGGCCCGTAGAAGCAAAAAGCTGCTTCCCCGTATTTTTTAGTTGCCATTTTTTTTGGCAAAGCGAGCAGGCCAGCAGTGGAAGACCTTAGGGGGCGGTTTGGGACATATTTAGGCAGGCAGTCATGTAGGTAGGAAGGTGCGAGACCATTGAGAATGACACTAATTAGCCCCACAGAGCAGACCCCCCCCCCCACCATTTGAAAACATAAGCCAGGGACCCGATTAATTTAACTCTGAGAGTGTACACATGGAACCCCAATGGACCCATTTTGTACACTCTCGGGAGTTACACAGACCCATAAGGGTCCATTTGGTTCCAAACTTATCATTTAGCTGGGGGACCCCCTGGAACTACCCCAGCAAGGACCCCTGGGGGTCCGCGGACCCCACCTCGGGAACAACTGGTTTACACAACCACTTATGCCCAAATGCATACATCGGCTATTTTCAGGGGGAAATCTTGAATAATGTTTTTTTTGGGGGGGGAAATTAACAGTGAAGAACATTTTTCCAACACAGGTCAAAAAAATCTAAAAAGAGTACAAAATAAATAAGGACTCACCATGTACAGGCCTCGACTCAAAGGCTTCTGTAAGGTCCGGTAGGCCTTGTTCACCAGAGCAGACTGCTTCTCTGAATACTCCTGTTCCCTCTGCAAATAAAACCATTCTGTTTACAGAGCAGACTGCTTCTCTGAATACTCCTGTTCCCTCTGCAAATAAAACCATTCTGTTTACAGAGCAGACTGCTCCTCTGAATACTCCTGTTCCCTCTGCAAATAAAACCATTCTGTTTACAGAGCAGACTGCTTCTCTGAATACTCCTGTTCCCTCTGCAAATAAAACCATTCTGTTTACAGAGCAGACTGCTCCTCTGAATACTCCTGTTCCCTCTGCAAATAAAACCATTCTGTTTACCAGAGCAGACTGCTTCTCTGAATACTCCTGTTCCCTCTGCAAATAAAACCATTCTGTTTACAGAGCAGACTGCTCCTCTGAATACTCCTGTTCCCTCTGCAAATAAAACCATTCTGTTTACCAGAGCAGACTGCTTCTCTGAATACTCCTGTTCCCTCTGCAAATAAAACCATTCTGTTTACCAGAGCAGACTGCTTCTCTGAATACTCCTGTTCCCTCTGCAAATAAAACCATTCTGTTTACAGAGCAGACTGCTTCTCTGAATACTCCTGTTCCCTCTGCAAAAAGGACCATTCGTTTTACATTTCCGGCAACATAAATAGTTCCGTTAATAAAATTCTGTTTAGGCCTCACGTCGAAATAAAGAAAAAAAGTCTTCTGAAAGAATATATATATTCAAAGATTTGTGCCACATTTTCACCACTTTTCAAAAATAGCAGACCTACAAGTTCGTAAGCGTGCCACTCGGTGGCGTGCTATGAGCTTGTAGATCTGCTATTTTTCAATAGCTAAAGCTAGAGATATAGCTATATATATTATTTCATTATTTGATCTTTCATTACATAATTAAGTAACATTTTTTCTTTTCATTTATTGAAGTTATATACTTACATATTTTATCAATCGGAAATTAATTTGTACATGTATTATTTTGCTCATGAATTAAGTTTCATTGGAAACTAGTAACTGTACCAACAACAGTGTTTGTTTCGTTGTTTTCAAATGTCAAGAGTCCTGAGTTCTGAAGTGTTATTATGAGAAAGAGGAACCATTCCAATAGGACTGCAGCTATATATTGATTATGTTCTCTGCAGTTTGTTTTGTTGTTGTCGGGCAGTAAAAGAAACCTCATCGCCATATTCTTCTCTTTCTGAAATCAATGCCCTGGTTGATCGTCATACCACACAGCGTCACACAAAAGCAGATCAGTTTCAAGCCACGAAGCCACACTTTTTGTCTGAGTACCTACAGTAATTAAACACTTGAACCTTAACCCATTTAGGCCTGACATCGAAATTAACCCATTCTGACCTGAGATCAGATTCATACGAGGTTTCCACTGGACACACACTGGTCTGATGAACCCATTCTGACCTGAGATCAGATTCTAAAAATGTCAGTCGTTCTTCGATTTTTCAAAAATAGCAGACCTACAAGCTCGTAGCGCGCCACTCGGTGGCGCGCTATGAGCTTGTAGATCTGCTATTTTTCAATAGCTGAAGCATAACATGATGCTAACACCAAAATGGGTTCCCGGTCAGAATGGGTTAAAAATAAATCTTCTAAATCCTGAAAATACCTCATGTTTCTGTAAGTGGTGCTCAATATTTCATGTCAAGGACCCCTTTTGGGGTCCTTGACATTAAATCTTGAGAACCACTGACATAGAAACATGAGGTTTTTCAGATTATTATGTTTTTTTAAAACACTTTTTTTTTAAATTTCAACGTCAGGCCTAGATGGGTTAAATGGATATAAATGCTAATGCACGACCAATCGTGGCGTGGCGTGGCCGTCCTAAAGACGCTGCATTGTTTAACAATGTAGAATGCGAATGACGTTGCAGCTGAATATACGAGGATGGAAATGGAGGTTGGGATTTGGACAGAAAACAGTTGGGACAGGTTGCTGCTTCACAAACACACAAAATGGTATTCAGTTCTGTGGTGCTGAGCTGAAGCATACCTCAGTGCAGTTATAGGATAATAATGACAGACGCAAAGCTCATCATTCAACACAATAACACCGTAGGAAAGAAACGGTTGTTAGCTTAAACGCTCTCCTCCCTCACAGCCTGTCCCAAATTATGCTTACATTGTCATTGTTTTATGTATATCAACGCCTCTGGACATTTTTCTTAATTAGACTTCATGTGGCCTTGGGGGGTCGTCATCACATACCCAAACCTCATTACTTATACAAGGCTTACATCATGGCTGTGTTAGGTGTTATTAAAGAAACAGCTCTACATGAAGGGCCCATGCGGGCCTTCGCCTGAGACCATCGATGTTCACAAGAGCTGACAGGCCTGACAGCCTCCAAATATTGTCAGCCATTTCAATATCTGCCAGCCATCTCCTATCCTCCCCGCCCTGCTTCCCATACCATGCTTGATGCATTTACAACCACCATGTTTTACCAAAAGTGTGATAAAATACTAAAAAGATAGAGGTCGACCCATGCCAGATTTTGTGTGTCTAATGTTGATTTTGGACAGTCCTGGACCACTGATTTATTACCAGTGTGACTGATATCTAATAGAGTGTCGCAGTCCCGCCAGGCCCAGGAAATGAATCCCAATGCATTTTTCCCATAGATAGACATTTCAAAAAGTATTTATTTGAAGACCTTTAGAAGGACACGTTTAGGAGCTTTAGATCACTTTCCTGGGGGTCTTTATGTGTGTAATATGTGGTTTTAGATATTTTAGATTGTAGCAGTGATCCTGGTGTCTCTGATGTCATGGACACTGGGCTCACTACCTTCCTGGACTACAATTCCCATAATTATTTGGTGCACTGCTCCTCCTTGTGGATAGGGGGGAGAGCTGTCTTACTGAGACAACATGTAGTCCAGGAAGAAAGTGAGCCCAGTGTCCATGACATCAGAGACACCAGGCTCACTGCTACAATCTAAAATATCTAAAACCACATATTACACACATAAATACCCCCAGGGAAGTGTTCTAAAGCTTCTAAACGTCATTAACATATATTTTTTTGCAAAAAGGGTGAAGTGTCCCTTTAAGCGTCGTACGAACAAATAATTACAAAGAAGAAAAACAACAAAAAATGTGTTTTGAATTATTTGTTTGGCCCAAAACATTGTGTTTGTTGTCATGATTTGTCACGACAAGAGTTGGCTTTGTCCGCGGTGTATAAACGTCTTTAAATAAATACTTTCTGAAAAGTCTATGAGGAAAATTTACTTTTCTTTTCCGGGTCTCTCAAGGGGGCGGGACTGCGACGCTTTATTATCTACATATATATATATACTCAGCACAGACATAACGGTTAATTCATTAAAGTCTCTAGTGGGGTGTTGGTTTTCCAGTTTATGCTATTCCTTAGGATGCCGTTCTTACATAGGTTAAAAAGTTGTGTCTATGTGGGAATAAATATATGTGAATAATTGTTTTGAGAATACTATGTCATAAGAAAAAATCATGAACATATGTTTAAGTACAGGGGGAGAATAAAAAGCTAAATGGATAGATCATGAACCCCTATAGACATAGCACGGTGACATAAGCATATATTTGAGATTAATCATCAATAGAACATTTGACATACAGAGCTAAATACACGGTAAAGCTACAGTACTGTATGTCTCCTTATCTAGATCAGTTGTTCTGGGTGGGGTCGAAGGACAGTAGGACACCTAGAGGTCACCGAGGGCGTTACAGGGGGTCCACAGCAAAACTAGGAACAGTTAGGCGCGATTCATACTCCTATTTTAGAGCCGAATAAAAGTCGGTTGGGCTCTGTAGAGCCTACAATGTGACGTCATTTGAGGTTCGGGGGGGGGGGGGGGGGGGGGTACCGTCCTAAAGTCGACTCTTTGGTGCTACTGAATATTTCTGACGAGCCAAAATCTTTTCGGCACTACAGCGTTCGCCGTTAAAATAGGAGTATGAATCGGCCCTTAGCCCTATTTCATTTTCTGTCTATTTGAAAATAGCTGCTTTACAAGCTTACAACGCATCCCCATGCGATGTGTTGTGAGCTTGTAGATCTGCCATTTAACTTGATGATCTTTTTCGCGGCTAAATATATATGAAGTTGGGGGTCCTTGACATGAAAATGGGTCCCCTAACCTAAGAAGATTAGTGGCGTTATATTAAAAGGTTAGTGTGTGTCCTATAAGTTCACGTTCCATCATAACGTCGCTCTGCCAATCCAGAAGAGGTCAGGAAAAAGAAAACATGTTCTTGAATCCTACCAGAGTTTTTAAAACATGTTCTTGAATCCTACCAGAGTTTTTAAAACATGTTCTTGAATCCTACCAGAGTTTTTAAAACATGTTCTTGAATCCTACCAGAGTTTTTAAAACATGTTCTTGAATCCTACCAGAGTTTTTAAAACATGTTCTTGAATCCTACCAGAGTTTTTAAAACATGTTCTTGAATCCTACCAGAGTTTTTAAAACATGTTCTTGAATCCTACCAGAGTTTTTAAAACATGTTCTTGAATCCTACCAGAGTTTTTTGGCTGAAGTTGTCAGGATGTAGAGTCCGCTGGAGTTGTAGGTATCTCTTCTGTAGCTGCTGTGTGTCTAGTGTGAAGGTCTGGTCACTGTAAATGAGCAACACATGTTTTACGGCTTCCAGCAATAATAATAATATCCATTGCACTTCATTTATAGCATCGATCTATTAATGCACCGAAAAATGTGTGTCATTCTGTCTCTCATCGCGAACAGTGAGCATTAACTATAGAAGATGGCATAAACTGTCTGTGTGTCTGTCACACTGTAACACCACCGGCCTGCTGCACAAAATCGTTACTATAAAAATACAAAACATTTAAAGAATAGGCACACAGAAAAGAATGTAATTGACAAAAATCGTAAAATATAATATAATAACAGTCAGTCACCAACCGCCAGATATTCCAAACAGTCAATTATGCAAGACACAAACAGAGAACACAATAAAACACGCTGGACTAAAAACCAAGGAATAAAAAAAAAAAAAATATATATATATATATATATATATATATATATATATAAAACAACAACATGACTGCTGGGCGAAGTACAACAATGTGAACCAAAGACTAATCATTGTGTATATTCCTGCACTATACCTGCATTGAGGGATCTTGGTACATAGAAATTGATCTATTGAAGATTCTGACCTTCAAATGTACATTATTTTTCTTTGGCAATGTAAACGCATGTTTTCTCATGCCAATAAAGCGGCGCCCTTTGAATTGAATTGACTCACCACGCCATAATGGTAAAGTACGACACGTCTTCACTCGGGGGCTGCACGACCTTGCAGGACAGGCAGAAGAAGGCAGGAGTCTCCTCTCCTCCTCCTCCGAGAGGCTGCTCGCACTTCCAACAGTGTGTACTCGTCGTTGCCTGGGCTGAGCAGTAGACCCTCGAGGAGGAGGGGTCCGGATGGGTGTGGTGGAACTGGAACATCACCTCTCTGTCCCTGAACAGCGGCCGGGCCTTGGTGGTGGTGTAGCTGCTGCTGCGTCTCGCCGTCATGGCCGCCTCGGGGGAGCAGGAGCCTGTGATGGACTTGCACTGTGTGGTAGTCGGTCTGCAGGTCGAGTAGTGGGCACCTGTAAGCATTGTGGGGGCGGTAACAGGAAGAGTGGGCACTAAATAAAGGCTCATTCATAGTCTGGATTTTTCGGTGGGGAGGTGACCACCGCTCCGGTGGTGAGCTGACCACCGCTCCGGTGGTGAGGTGACCTGACCACCGCTCCGGTGGTGAGGTGACCACCGCTCCGTGTGGTGAGGTGACCACCGCTCCGTGTGGTGAGGTGACCACCGCTCCGGTGGTGAGCTGACCACCGCTCCGGTGGTGAGCTGACCTGACCACCGCTCCGGTGGTGAGCTGACCACCGCTCCGGTGGTGAGGTGACCTGACCACCGCTCCGGTGGTGAGGTGACCTGACCACCGCTCCGGTGGTGAGCTGACCACCGCTCCGGTGGTGAGGTGACCTCACCACCGCTCCGGTGGTGAGGTGACCACCGCTCCGGTTGGTGAGCTGACCACCGCTCCGGTGGTGAGGTGACCACCGCTCCTCCGGTGGTGAGCTGACCACCGCTCCTCCGGTGGTGAGCTGACCACCGCTCCGGTGGTGAGGTGACCACCGCTCCTCCGGTGGTGAGCTGACCACCGCTCCGGTGGTGAGGTGACCCCACAGCTCCGGTGGTGAGGTGACCCCACCGCTCCGGTGGTGAGGTGACCCCACCGCTCCGGTGGTGAGGTGACCCCACCGCTCCGGTGGTGAGGTGACCACCGCTCCGGTGGTGAGGTGACCACCGCTCCGGTGGTGAGCTGACCACCGTCCTCACAGTTAACAGTCTTTGTATTGAGTTTTGCTTGAAATGTACTGTAATTCTGCAAACTGTTAATAAACTTCAATCAATCAATCATGATGTTATACCCCCGGGATATTTCCACCCCGAAAATTACAGAATAAGTTTGAGCGTTGGAACATCATGGACATAAATGGGCATTGATTGCCCATGGTGAGGTGACCTGACCACCGCTCCGGTGGTGAGGTGACCTCACCACCGCTCCGGTGGTGAGGTGACCACCGCTCCGGTTGGTGAGCTGACCACCGCTCCGGTGGTGAGGTGACCACCGCTCCTCCGGTGGTGAGCTGACCACCGCTCCTCCGGTGGTGAGCTGACCACCGCTCCTCCGGTGGTGAGCTGACCACCGCTCCGGTGGTGAGGTGACCACCGCTCCTCCGGTGGTGAGCTGACCACCGCTCCGGTGGTGAGGTGACCCCACAGCTCCGGTGGTGAGGTGACCCCACCGCTCCGGTGGTGAGGTGACCCCACCGCTCCGGTGGTGAGGTGACCACCGCTCCGGTGGTGAGCTGACCACCGTCCTCACAGTTAACAGTCTTTGTATTGAGTTTTGCTTGAAATGTACTGTAATTCTGCAAACTGTTAATAAACTTCAATCAATCAATCATGATGTTATACCACCGGGATATTTCCACCCCGAAAATTACAGAATAAGTTTGAGCGTTGGAACATCATGGACATAAATGGGCATTGATTGATTGATTGAAATATGTATTAACAGTTTGCAGAATTACAGTACATTTCAAGCACAAACTCAAAACAAAGACTGTTAACTGTGAGTGGACGACCCAATTAATAAGCATTACACTTGTTTACAAGAGGGTCCACCTTGTTCAATTCATCAATGTTCTAGCTACACTAAACACTAACACTAAACACTAGGAAAGCAGTAATTCAAGGCTCAAGCTCTAGTGTTATCACATCTTGAGTATTGCCAAGTCATCTGGTCATCGGCTACAAAAACAGACATACATAAATTACAAATAGCTCAAAACAAAGCTGCCAGATTAGCTCTCCAGTGTTCCAACAGGACACACATTGCAGAAATCTATCATGGCTTACTGTTGAGAATAGATTACATTCACATATTCTTACGTTTTTCAAAAATGTATTAATGGACAAAAAAACCACAGTATTTCTTTGAACAGGTAGCACATGAAATAGACGAACATAACCATATGACTAGACAAGCCAGTTTGGGTGTTTTGGTGACACCTAAACCAAGAACAAATATTCTTAAATATTCTATTATCTATAGAGCAGTAATAGGTTGGAATGCACTACCAAAGTGTATAACCAATACAAATACAAAATTCATCTTTAAAATCAAGTTAAAAGAACACCTTATGTAAACCATACTGCAGTAACCCTGGGGAAATAATAATTCAAATGTATTATGTGTTGAAAGTGAAGTTGAAGTTATGTTTTTTTGTTTTTTATTTTTCCTATGTTTTATTTTGAGTTAGTGTTTGTAAACAATTTTAAGTATTGCCTTTGTCAAATGTTAAATGTTTGTCTGTGTCGGACCCCAGGAAGACTAGCTTTTGTCAAGGCAAAAGCTAATGGGGATCCTTATAAACAATAAACGTACATCATTACCAAAGACCTACTAGGTGAAATGCATTTAACCTTTAATTACCTGCAGCAGTTGCATAATACGAGGCAGCTTTTATCAACAGCAAACAGCCTGGTTTGTTGTTGTTTGAGCGCTGTAAACCATGACACGCACACGCCGCCAGCCTCAGACTACAGTACACTGACATACTTGACAATGTAAACTAACTGAAATTATAAAAAAATATATAAATATATTCTCTCATGTATGACTTGGTAAAGAAAGAATTAAGAAGCACCAACTAGCGTGGGGGAAAGGAAGGTCCGGAAGCCGCCTGGATGTTATGATGACAGAGTGGGAGGGGATTCGCTCGGTGGGTGTCGCGAGCGCCCAAAATAGCAGATCTACAAGCTCACAACGCGTCGCTGTCGCGACGCGTTGTGAGCTTGTAGATCTGCTATTTTCGGCTAGCCAGACGAGAGCCACAGCGCCGCCGGCGGCGGGGGGGACCAACTGCAGCCAGGCCACCACTTACAGACAGTACTGCCTGCTATAGTAACATGAACAGAGAAGGAAAAAGTCGTCAACAAACACAACAGCTAGCCAGCTTTAGCTGCTAACAGCAAACACGCTGTTTGTGTTTTTTTTTACCAAGATAAGCGTGATGATTTTATTCACACTTTGATCACAACACGCGGCGACGTATTGAGGTAAGGCGAATACATAACGGGTTGAAGAAACGTGACAAATCTCTCCACGCAAAGCCTCGGGGCAGGAAAGCCGGTGGTGGTTGGTTGGTTCAGGTTGTTGTAGCTAAAGTACCGTAGCTTAGCTTCAGCTTGCTATCTATAAGAGCTTACAGATAGTGCGTTGTTGAGTTGAGCCCAAGGCAGCTTTAGCTATAGTAGCTGGGGGTGCCATACATGCTAATGTCATGTGGGTTTTTTTTGTTATAGCTGTGCTGATCAGAGCCTTAGAAAGAGACATATTATATGGCTCTGGTGGTGATCAGCTGCTGTAGTCTCAGCTGTCTATGGGGTCCCGAGGCTATTTGAGTAGTGACTGGCTGGATGTGGTGTTAAGTTTAATGTCAACAAAGTATGATAAATGAAAATGAAATGGATGAGCAGTGTTACTTAACTGCAGTGACTAGCCTAAAATGTAGACTGTCGTAAATGTTCGGCTATTTATCGATTCTGATTGGGAAACAGTCAGAATCGATACGAGAGTTCTACATTTTAGGCTACTGCATGATCGAGTGACGTGAGTTTCTCTCTGTCTCATGGTGAAGCTAAACATACGTGCCTGACATGATGATCCAAGACCAAGATAATGTATGTTTGTTACTGTACCTAATATCTGACAGTCAGCACACAACATCTAGCCTATACAAGCGACTATTACAGGGGTACAAACAAGACCCAGCCTCTCCTGTCCAGCATGTCTGAATCTTCTGTAATGCCTTGTCATTCTTAAACTGAAATGTGATATTGAAAGAGGATGCATGCCGTGTTCGTGTATAATGAAAACCAGTATCTTTCCTTCCATTGTTCTTAAATAAACAATCCCGTCCCACAGCTCCCACCAAAGCCCACACAAAGGATGCATGACAAATAAATAACTACTGTAACTGCTCCTAAACCATCTTCATCTGGTGCAGAAATAAGACAACGTCCCAACTGATATATCGAGGGCTTTTTAATTATCCCAAGCGACAACGTAAAAAACTGCAAAAAAAATCACATTTTTTAACCACAATGAATTATTACCACATGAAATTATGAATGCCCTTGTCAGTCAGTCATGCTGTCTTTTTAAATGACCATGAATTGTCCATATATTCTCACAATGAAATGTCCGCATGTCACAAACACAAACAAATACACGATACAATGGCAATATAACTTTTACAGACACAAAACAACTGGGAACATACCGTATGCGCCTTCTGCACAGACTTTTAGCAGTTCAGTTAAGTTCTTGTTCTTTTTTATATAATTTTCTTTATCTTTTGTGGAGACTCTGACATGAAAGAGCTCTGCTCTGTTTGTTCTGCTCAAACATGCCCAAAACCCAACAGGTGATTGAAATGAGGTGATTAGCTGCGGAGGTGATTCAACCTGCCCATGAAACAGAGCACAGTAGATGGCACTATCTCACCATGCATTTACCATACAAATACCGAAATATACAGTTTGTTGCCCAAAACAAAAAATACAATTTACCATATGCATTTTCAGAAAAATAAGCAAAATAAAATATTACAGCATACCCATAACTGGGACAGCTTCAGTTACCATGTTTATCCAGGGTAACTGGACTACCGGTAAGCAGAAGCTCAAGAACTTGTTTACAGCCAGGCCCTGCTCATAGAACATTTCATGGTTGGGGTTCAATGCCTTGTCCAAGGGCACTTCAGCGGTGGTCATTTTAACGTGCCGGTCCGGGGATACGAACTATAGCGACCTTCCGATATCAAGACCTCTCCGCAAACCGTTCGGCCACCGATGCCCTAGACAGACACTAAGTCCACTAAGGGCATTAAATAAAATGTCCCTCTGCATTTTCAGATCGACCTCCCGGACCCCTGTGGCGATGAGAGAGGCGAGGGCCCACGAAGATTTTTGGACCCGGGCGTGGAATGTCCATCACGGACAGCATCAAACACTGGGGTACAGATAGCACAACCATATTGGTGAGGGGTCTCTTTGTGTTTCATGTGAGGCTGCAGCAGCAGTGTAGCTGCAACTTAACCCATTTAGACCTGAGGACGACGTCTGTGTCACCTTATATATATATATATATATATATATATATATATATATATATATAGCTTTTAAACTACTTTAAAAACCATTATTTTAAACTTTATAGCTGTTGGAAAAAATAGCTTGTAGGTCTGCTATTTGTTTTGAAAAGAATCGTGAAAATGTGGCTCAAATCTTGTGAATGTACATTCTTTCACGGTGAACCTTTTAACGCAAATATCTGCTTTAGGGAGGTCCCCGGATTGGAACAACATGTTTTCAAATGGGGCTCAGCGGCCAATTACATATAATTCTGGGGCTCCTTAGCATGAAATAGTTTGAGAACCACTAACATAGAAACATGGGGTTATTCAGAAAACTGTCAGGATTTTGAAGGCATTTGTAAAGAATCGTCCTCATGGGTTAATCGTGTTCTAAACTAGCACAAACCGACCAAAGAGTCGGTCGGGTCCACTGCATTGGATTAACTTGGATCGCTTTGATCTTGTCATGGTCTCTAAATATGCCTTTAGAGTACAACAAGGGCCTGGTAGTTAGACTCCAGCGATCACACTCCTCGACACGACAGGAAAAGGCCGGTCGTCCTAATGGAGGAAAAAATGTTGAGTGCCAAGTTGTTTGCGTGTGTGTGTGTGTGTGTGTGTGTGTGTGCGTGTGTGCGTGTGCGTGCGTGCGTGCACATGATATCAGAAGCGGGGTGTGGGCAGTTTGATGAAGTAAAAAGGTGACAGTGGACATTTCCAGAGAGATTAACCCATTTTTGTCGGGAACCCCTTTTGGTGTTTTAAACATTATGTTATAATTTATTTAGCTATTGAAAAATAGCAGATCTACAAGCTCATAGCGCGCCACCGAGTGGCGCGCTACGAGCTTGTAGGTCTGCTATTTTTTGAAAATCGTGATCATGTGGTGCAAAGCTTTGAATGTATACTCTTTCAGAGCGAACGTTTTAAACTCAAATCTTTGCTTCTGGGAGGTACGGTCCCTGAAACAACACATTTTCAGATGGGAGTCAGCGGCCAATTTCATATATTTTTGGGGTTTCCTTGACATGAAATATTGAGAACCACTGATATAGAAAACATGAGGTTTTTCAGAAAAAAAGACATTTAAAAAAAGATTTTTTTTTTAAAATTTCAACGTCGGGCCTAAATGTCTTAAAGCTTGGAGACAGAGCAGCTCCCGTAAGGTAAACAGGATCTCCTCTCGGAGGTTTGGGGTCGGGGGGGGGGGGCTTCTCAAGGCTGCCGTGGCAGACAATACCTTGGGTATTATAAACGGAAATGGCTAAGAATAGGGGAACAAGGCGGGCGAGATGGACACTGCTTTGTTTGGGCCAAACGAGCCAAAACGGAACATCTTCTCTTGGCAGATTGTCTCTCACGGCACGGCTCTGTGTGCTGTTGGACTGGGAGGGAGTGGCAGTCATGCAAGGCCAGGCGGGCATGTGGGAGAGTGTTTATCTATGAGTCAATGTGCAGGAGAAACTTAAGCAAGAACTTTGCAGAGCGCGTTTGTCCAGCCTGCGGTTTATAAATGGAGAGTGATTGTACTTTAATTCCAGATCTGTGAGTATATAGCTACGAAATACGCTCTCAAGTTTAATGTAAACCTTCCCTGTTTAAATTGTAATGCAGACTTTTCTCAAAGTATATACATTTTAGAGCTATGCCATTATGGTGCTTGTAGTCTTAGAGTTAGATGTGTTGAATGCAAGATTTTGTCCAAATTATAACCACATTAAAACTGGCGTCCCTGTTTTGGGCATGTCATTATAGTACATGCATTCTTAAAAATAGACAATAGGCATATAGGACTAGGTTATTCTTTTAATAATTTTGACTGAATGTAGCTATTTTTTCGGGTTTATGGTTACAGCTTTTCTTGTCCTTTTTTTGAATTCATGCTTTTTTTTCTCCATCCATAATTTGGCCAACTCTTTCATTCGTTGTTTGTGTGATCTTTCATTTGAATTGGTTAAACTACCCGTACTGATTGTTACTACCATTGAAGATTAATAACAGTCCATTTCCTTCCTTTATATTCAGCTATTGGTGTAGATTTGTCTTTATACACAAACATGAAATTGCAGCATTGACAATGAATGGAGAATTTACGTCATTTGTGGACGAGCAAAGCAATATTAAACCATTCTGGACGGTGAACCCCTTTTGGTGTTTTAACTAAGCATTATATGTTCTACTTTAGCTATTGAAAAATAGCAGATCTACAAGCTCGTAGCGCGACGATAATAAGAGCGCCCCTCACTTCACACGGGTGTGATTTATTTGTAAAGATAATGCACCACTCCACCCGACTAAATATTTGCCTACGGTGCAGGAATCACCAATGAGTCCAACTAATTAATTAAAGAGATTTTGATGTACACTTAGTAACAGTACATTGTATTGTTTCAAATTGAGCTTTGGGTGTGTCAGACCTTTCATCAGAGAATACACAATGACTCAAATTCTGCCCCGTTATTATGATCAGTGGCAAAGTGTGCAAAAACACCTGTACACTACATTCCCTGGTTGTAGCTCTACTTCTTGGTAATTGTAGTTTTCTGTACTGAATTTAATTTACTATTGTGACTGAGCTGAGGCATACAAATGGAAGCCATGTTTCCAATACAAAAAGGGGGATGGAAGTCAGTGAAATATAGAAAACACATAATACAATCAGGGTAGTACCACCATACTTATATATAATTTCATCAGTAAATGGGGAGACCCCCAAATCTAAAATAAAACAAGCCCAGGACCTTCTAGCTGTGAGAGGACAGCAATACAGACTGTGCCACCTGCCCCTAGAATACAGAATATAGGGAACAGTTGGCCGAATAGCCGGCTGAATATGATTACGAGTACCTTTTGTTGTAAAGCTACCTACAGGCATGTGTGCAGACTTTGCACGCCGTGCTTGAAGCCAGTAGAGAGGCCACGGTCTTTCTAAAGGTGACTCTGGACCAAATAAACCTGTTCAGACTAGTCAGTAGTCAAAGTCTACTTTATAACCAGCACAAACCAGTTGCTAGTGTGCAGTAAAGATGTTTGTCTGACTATTCTAAGTCTACTTTTGTGTCTAAAACTCTCCTACAACTATTTGCTATGCAGCTGTTCTGTGTGCATGGCATGCCGCGATGCGCACATGCACACGCGTGCACGTGGTACAGGGAAAAATAAATCACCATGACTCCACTGGTGGTGAAACTGGTTGCTTCTTTAATTTGGGCTTGTTTTCACAGACCTGGTTGGCTTGTTTCACTCACACAATCTGACAACCCTGGAGGCTTTGCATCCCGCAAGGCCACAACAAAACAAAACAAAACACGGCATTCTTTCTTCTCGCCAGATTTGCTTTGAAGTTGATTACTTGGTACAGGAGTTGAGAGTTGAGATTGAGAATAGGGATGCACCGAAAGGGAAATTATCTGCCGAAACCGATTTTTTTTTACAGCTGCTTCATTCCAAACCCACCCTCTCTCAACCATCTTCAAATTATGTATGTTATGCCAATTATTTTTGTACCCACTTTTTCTCCCTAATTTAGTCGCTATGTTATATAGGAAACAGTTGGCCGAAAATCCGAATATGAATAATATTATATTTTTTTTTTCCTACCGAAAACTGTCATGGCCGTACCTTAAAGCTACCTGATTTATGGCAAAAATAAATGGTTATGGCAAAACTTTACTTAAATAATAAATCACAATTATGGGTCCATAGAACATGTATTCAGCTCTTTTGAATGAATTAATTGCATACACTATTCAGTGATATATTTTCTGCCTATTCGGGCCGAAACGAATAGGCCGAAAATGCATTTTCAGCCGAATATTTTCTGCGGCAGAATATTCGGTGCACCACTAATTGAGAATATGGTTATCTAGTTCACACTACACCAGTAGTCTGCACTGAAACATGACGAGACTAGAGATTCACAGTAATACAGTATTTCGCCCGTCGAACATGATTAGTCTCATGTCGCACAGCTGCGTCTATATTCTCCCGGATCCTGCCGGGAGCTGCCCTATGCCGTAGAAAGCATAGCACCCCAGGCTACCTGCCGACAAGCTCACAACGTTCACAAACAGGCCGACAGCCGACCGTCTGTGCTATCTGGAGCGTAACCTTAACAGCCTCTATTCGCTTACGTATATACGTATAGCTTATATGTATAGTTTCATTATAGATATTCCACTGTTACTTTCTTAGCTTACGCATGTTTCATGATAAATGTCTTTATGTGATGTATTCCCATGCTTTTTTGTTCTTGCTTAATGTAAGTCGCTCTGGATTAAGAGCGTCTGCTAAATGCCTAAATTGTAAATTGTAAATTGTATTCGGCCGAATAAATTTGTTGGCCGAATATTCGGTTAATCATCCCTTATGTTTTATAGTTTTTCATTGCAGCAGCTTCATCAATTCTTTCCTCATAAGAGTGACATAAATGATAGGAATGGAATCCTATCCATTTTCCTTTTTCATACAAGGTGGTGAATGCATATTTCATAATAATGACATCTGATATCTACACAGTTGTGGAGTGAGATTAACCCATTCTGACCGGGCACCCATTTTGGTGTTAGCATCATGTTATGCTTTACCTATTGAAAAATAGCAGATCTACAAGCTCATATCGCGCCACCGAGTGGCGCGATACGAGCTTGTAGGTCTGCTATTTTTGAAAAATTCGAAGAACGACTGACATTTTTAGAATCTGATCTCAGGTCAGAATGGGTTCATCAGACCAGTGTGTGTCCAGTGGAAACGTCGTATGAATCTGATCTCAGGTCAGAATGGGTTAATTGGATTGGAATCAATAGTCTACAGTACCTAGTAAAGTCTCTGTGGATGCTAACGGCGCTGTCATTACAGCTGTCAGCCGTCAAATGATCCCTGTGTAACTACCTGACGGATGACCTTATATAAGCTATAATTGCATTGATTGATTGATCAGCCTTGCCTTGGAGTAGGTTACAGTGGTCTTACAAGCTTCCCCCAATTACCTCAGCCCTGAATGTCATTTTGATCATCTTGATTTATAATAATGTAGTACTTGATTGATGCTGATCAGTGGTGGAAAGTAACCAAGTACATTTACTCAAGTACTAAAAGTAAATACAATTTAACTATTGCCTTACTGTAAATTTTTACTAGAGGTAACCGGTATCAAAACAATTTAAACAATCTAAAAACAATTAAAACACAGTGACAACTCATGTAACTCGTGATTGGGAGGGAAAGAGGTCTTTAACTCGGGTAACTCACGAATGGGGGTCAAAGTGTTAACCCATTTAGGCCTTTAAAAAATGCCTCAATATTTCATGTCAAGGACCCCAAAAATGATATGTAATCGGCCGTCGACCTCCATCTGAATATATGTTGTTCCAGGGACATCCCCCCCAGAAGCAAAGATTTGAGTTAAAAACGTTTGCTCTGAAAGAATATATATTAACAGATTTGCACCACATCTTCTCGACTTTTGAAAAATAGCAGACCTTAGTGGCGCGCTATGAGCTTGTAGATCTGCTATTTTTCAAAAGCGAAATTATAGCATAACGCTTAAAACACCAAAAGGGGTTCCCGCCCAGAATGGGTTAAGTGAAGGCATTTAGTACCTTCCCCTACTAATACTCATGTACTCCTGTGTCCTCCCTGCAGGTAAACCATGATCCCCATCACTGAGCTGCGGTACTTTGTGGACACGCAGCCGGCGTACCGCATCCTGAAGCCATGGTGGGACGTGTTCACCGACTACATCTCCATCGTCATGCTCATGATCTCTGTGTTCGGCGGCACGCTGCAGGTCAGTCTGGTGTTGATGATTCTAGTCGACTAAAACTATGAATAAAACTATGACGAGAAATGTTCGTCGAGTACCTTCTTTCCACAGACGAGAAATGACATAAACTAAGCTATGGTGACTAAAACTATAAGCTACGGTATGATGACTAAAACTAAGGCTGAATATATTGACAATTTCGTCAACACTAAATGCTAGGGAGGGACTAGTGGAGAATAGTTCCAGAACTATTAAACACAAGTCATGTTATGCTTGGTTGCATGCTGAAAAGAATAGCCGATCTACAAGCTCATAACGCGTCTATTTTCAGAGTGCAACCAAGTCTAACATCAGCCATTTACGACGCCATCAAGGCCCACCAAAATACATTTTAGTCTAAAACACTAAAACATTTCAGGTGATGTAAAATGTGACTAAAACTATTAGCACTATGTTGTGCTTTAGCTATTGAAAAACAGCAGATCTACAGCAGATTTTCAAAAATAGCAGACCTACAAGCTCATAGCGCGCCACCGAGTGGCGCGCTATGAGCTTGTAGGTCTGCTATTTTTGAAAATGACTGAAACGACTGACTTTTTAAGAAAACTGTCAGGATGTAGAAGACATCTTTAGAATAAAATGGGTTAATTCTTTTTTCCCCTGCAGGTCACCCAGGACAAGATGATCTGCCTGCCCTGTAAGTGGGTCGTGAACCAGACCTGCCGGCGGTTCTTCAACGCCACGGCGGGCGGCGCCAACGCCCTGAACCTGGACCCGCCGCGGGGCATCCAGTACGACCTGGACCGCCACCAGTACAACTACGTGGACGCCGTGTGCTACGAGAACCGCCTCCACTGGTTCGCCAAGTACTTCCCTTACCTCGTCCTCCTCCACACGCTCATCTTCCTGGCCTGCTCCAACTTCTGGTTCAAGTTCCCGCGGACCTCCTCCAAGCTGGAGCACTTTGTGTCCATCCTGCTCAAGTGCTTCGACTCGCCCTGGACCACGCGGGCGCTGTCGGAGACGGTGGTGGAGGAGAGTGACCCCATCAAGCCCCTGGTGAAGATGAACGGCTCCACCGCGTCCACGGACCACAAGGAGTCGGTGGTCAGCGAGGACGTGGAGGCCAGCGTGCCCATGCTCCAGAGGACCAAGTCCCGCCTGGAGCAGGGCATCGTGGACCGCACGGAGACCGGCGTGCTGGACAAGAAGGAGGGCGAGCAGGCCAAGGCGCTGTTCGAGAAGGTTAGTTAGTTAGTCATCATTTACAGTACAGTATAGGCATGTAACGATATATCGTATATCGCGATATATCGATATTATATCCCGACAATATGTATCGATGTATTTAAAAAAATGAAATGTTCGATTTTCAAAACAAACAAAAAAAACATATTTTTTCTTTTTTTAGGGGGGGGCCTAGTGTGTGATAAGAAATGTCAGCTGTAAATCATATTCCATCATATTCACATGATTTTGGAGAGAAATGAGACAGTAGAGCTGTATATGTGACTGTGCCCAGGTGATGGTCGTTATTGATGCTCATTAATACATCGAGGAAGGCAATTATCTTTGCAATGTAGTTAAATAAGAATTGTGAAAAAAGCTTTTGGGGGGGGGGGGGGAGATAAATCATAAAAATAAAAAAATTGGTCATTTGTCTGGAAAATCATTGTGTTGAAAATATCGTGAAAAATCGTATCGTGAACCTCATATCGTGATACGTATCGTATCGTGAGTTGAGTGTAACGTTACATGCCTAGTACAGTACATTTCAGAATGAGGGTTTACAGAATTACAGTTTGACTGAAAAGGTTTGGGCTTTTTAATGATTCAAATACTCAAAAAAAGGAACAGAAAAAAACAACAACAGGAACAATAGGAATGGGGAAAACTGATTCTCTGTAGAGTTGTGCTTCTTAAATACCAATGATGAACAGAAAATACATATTTAGCTTATAATTATGCGTTATACTAGTTACGTTACGCCCACATAGATTTAGCATTTTTTTTAAAGCGTGCTTTTATATTTGAAGTGGTTGCTTCAAATATAGTGTATATTTTTATTCTCGTTTACTTTTTACTGCATATGTGTTTATGTATATTAATGTTTCAAGTGGTTACTTCAAATAATTAATTTTATTAACCCATTCTGAACGGGAACCCATTTTGGTGTTAGCATCATGTTATGCTTTAGCTATTGAAAAATAGCAGATCTACAAGCTCGTAGCTTGTAGGTCTAGCTATTTTTGAAAAATCGAAGAGCGACTGACATAGAAGACATTTTTTAGAATCTGATCTCAGGTCAGAATGGAAAACTGTCAGGATGTATAGAAGACGTTTTTAGAATCTGATCTCAGTTCAGAGATCAGGTTAATATATAATTTTTATTTATTAATTTAAGGTTAAGAAGTTCCGCATCCACGTGGAGGAGGGAGACATCGTCTACAACCTGTACATCCGGCAGACCATCATCAAGGTCATCAAGTTCATCCTGATCATCTGCTACACGGGCTACTACGTGCACAACATCCAGTTCTCGGTGGACTGCCGCGTGGACATCGAGAGCCTGACGGGCTACTCCATGTACCGCTGTGCCCACCCGCTCGCCACGCTGTTCAAGATCCTGGCCTGCTTCTACATCAGCCTGGTCATGGTGTACGGCCTCATCTGCATGTACACGCTCTGCTGGATGCTGCGGCGCTCGCTCAAGAAGTACTCCTTCGAGTCCATCCGCGAGGAGAGCAGCTACAGGTGCTTGCTGCTTTACACTGGCTTCCAATTGACTTATTAATCACTTTTAACCCATTCTGACCGGGCACCCATTTTGGTGTTGGCATCATGTTATGCTTTAGCTATTGAAAAATAGCAGATCTACAAGCTCGTAGCGCGCCACCGAGTGGCGCGCTACGAGCTTGTAGGTCTGCTATTTTAGAAAAATCGAAGAGCGACTGACATTTTTAGAATCTGATCTCAGGTCAGAATGGGTTAATCAGACCAGTGTGTGTCCTAGTGGAAACCTCGTATGAATCTGATCTCAGGTCAGAATGGGTTAATCAGACCAGTGTGTGTCCTAGTGGAAACCTCGTATGAATCTGATCTCAGGTCAGAATGGGTTAAAGCCCTCCATGGGCTGTGTCCCATGTACAGTACATAACTGAACTATTATTCCCCATATCAAATGTGAGAACACTGAGGTCTTCAAGTAAAGACCTGCTCAAAGTTCCCAATATGAGACTGAGAACAAAAAGGCGATAGAGCTTTTTGAAGTTGTAGCCCCTTCCCTATGGAATGAATCTGTCGAGGCGTTCAAAAAGCTGCTAAAAACCCCTTTGTTTCAAAAGCACTTTTGTCTGTAATATTGTCTATATGGTTCTGTAGGTTTATATTTATATATATATATAGCCGAAGTCTGACGTCACTTCCAGTAGAGGGCGTCAGTCCCCAGGTTCATGTATTTGTTTAGTTGCATTGAAATCCCCATTGAGGCGATTTTAGATCGCCTCATATAACAACTGTGTTTGAAAAATAAACATGTCACCCCGGCCGCTTCACTCATATGGATATGAAGAATCAACTGACTGAGAGAAAACGCTAATGTTACTGCTGCTGAATTAGTTACATTTTCGCTAGAAGCAGACTGTATCATATAATATGAGTGACTGACTGTTGCAAACGATACAGAGACACCTCCCCGACAATAACGCCGAGACAGCTTGTTTATTTTTGGACCACAACGCTTATAGTAGACGATATTAAGATCACCCCATGTTATTCTCCATAGAGAAATTACTTCCGCGAACCAGGAGGGGAATCGTCGGGATGAGCCAGTTACGTCAGGACTTCGGTGCTCTATTGTACAGCACCTTGTGACATTTGTTTTGAAAGGCGCTTTATAAATAAAATGTACCTTCAGCATCATCTTATGCTTTAGCTATTGAAAAATAGCAGACCTACAAGCTCATAGCGCGCCACCGAGTGGCGCGCTACGAGCTTGTAGGTCTGCTATTTTTGAAAAAATCGAAGAACGACTGACATTTTTAGAATCTGATCTCAGGTCAGAATGGGTTAATCAGACCAGTGTGTGTCCAGTGGAAACCTCGTATGAATCTGATCTCAGGTCAGAATGGGTTAATAAAATGTACCTTACCTTTACCCACAGCGACATCCCCGACGTGAAGAACGACTTCGCCTTCATGCTGCACATGATCGACCAGTACGACCCGCTGTACTCCAAGCGCTTCGCCGTCTTCCTGTCGGAGGTGAGCGAGAACAAGCTCCGGCAGCTCAACCTGAACAACGAGTGGACGCTGGACAAGCTCCGCCAGCGCATCACCAAGAACTCCCAGGAGAAGCTGGAGCTGCACCTCTTCATGCTGTCGGGCATCCCTGACACCGTGTTCGACCTGATGGAGCTGGAGGTTGGTGGTAGCATAGGTTACAGATAACAAACTCTCATTGCATTTAGGTAAAACAGATTCCATCCTTTTTGGGTCCAACCATTCCCTTAATAGGTTAATTGTAAAGGTTTTTAAGGTCAGTATTGATGACATAGTAATAGCTAACAAAGAAGAGGTTACATATCTGGGCTGTATCCTGGACAATAAACTGACGGGTGAAGGCATGGCGACAAGAGCGATCAAAAAAGTAAATCAGAGAACAAGATTCTTGGGCAGAATCTCCACATTTTGTTAACAAGACGGCTCTCAGGACACTAGCTGGGGCTCTCATTCGGCCCTTATTTGACTATGCATGCACCTCCTGGTACTCCAACATCTCAATGTCACAAAAACATAAGCTCCAGACCTCCCAAAACAAACTAATCAGACTGTTACTAGGATTAGGGCCCATGACCCACCTCTGTGCAACACAATTTGATAGCATTATAGGTTGACTCAGTGTTGAGGACAGAGTCAAACAACTGAAAATGGGACTAACATTCAAGATTGTAAATGCAGCTCTGCCGTCCATGCCCACAGTGCCCCACATTTACTTGACTGATTACCTCAAAAAGGTGAGCAACTCCCACAGCCACAATACTAGAGGGAGTGTAAATAATGATCTTCAGAACAAATATGGGTAAATTCACATTTCACAGCACTGCCACTCAAGTGTGGAATGCCCTGCCCCCCTTCCCTCAAAACTAGCAGATCACTGGTTTCCTTTAAAAAAGTGTCTGAAAACTCACCCGCCACTGTCATCAGGTCAAAGGGAGAGAAGGTGATTGGCTCCCTTTTTTATGTTTTATTAATGTATTTATATTCCAACCTGTACATATAGATCTAGTGTGTTTTGAGAAACGTATTGTTTGTTGTCACTGTTGTCATTGTGAATGAATGAATGCATGGGACCTGAATGGAAACAAGACCGCAAGGTCTTTCTTCGGTGGCCCAGTGTTGTTTTCGTCGACTAAAACTAAGACGAAAAATGTTCGTCGACTACCTTTTTCCACTGAAGAAAACTAAATGTAAACTAAATGAAAACTGTGCTATGATGACTAAAACTATAAGACTAACTATACTGACTATACGTCAACAAATAAAAACTAGACTAAATGTTAGGGAGGGGACTATAGTGGACAAGAGATCCAGTATAAGTCATTTTACACTTGGTTGCATGCTGAAAATAGCTGATCTACAAGTTCACAACGCGTCGCGCTGCGACGCGTTGTGAGCTTGTAGATCGGCTATTTTCAGCAAGTGTAAAAACAGTACTTACGACGGCATCAATGCCCACCAAAATACATTTTAGTCGACTAAATCAACTGTAGATTTAGTCGACTAAAATCTCATGACATTCACTCGACTAAAACTAGACTAACACCAACACATTCCAGGTGACTAAAATGTGACTAAAACTAAATGAAAACTATTCAAAAGACTATGACTAAAACTTAAAATCTAAATTTGCTGCCAAAAAACAACACTGTTCGGTGCCGTCCTTTAGGACTAATGCTGTGCTTGACTGTACACCCTGTACTGTAATTTGCATCTAATTGTCTAATAAAATGATCAATCAATTATCAAAAGGTCCTGAAGCTGGAGCTGATCCCTGACGTCACCATCCCGCCCATCATCGCCCAGCTGGTGACCCTGAGGGAGATGTGGCTCTACCACACGCCCGCCAAGATCGAGGCGCCCGCCCTCGCCTTCCTGCGGGAGAACCTCAAGTCGCTGCACATCAAGTTCACGGACATCAAGGAGATCCCGCTGTGGATCTACAGGTACACAAACCAATATAAAGATGGTCTATCTTATATAAAGGTCACAAAATATTAGGATAGAGTGTGTCTAGTGCGTGATTTGAAAGAAATTGAAAATGAAATTATTTTTTTAGTTTTACTGCCCATTATGTGAAGAATGAAGACATTTTGTAAAATCTGTGCTAACCTTTTCTGGTTAGAGGACTATGAAAAACTGGTATTTTTGCTTTAGCAGACTTTTTATGCAAAGCGTGGGAAAAAAGTCAGAATGTTTTGTTTTTTGTAAAAAATAAATAAAAAAAAACATCAAAACAAACCTGTTTCTTGTACACAATGCAATATTGAAGCAATGATATGGTGTGTCCTGTAAGCCCATGTGGGCTGCTGGGCGCCTTTGGTGCATGACACAAACATAAAGAATCTATCTATCCATCCATCTGCAGCCTGAAGAACCTGAGCGAGCTCCACCTGACGGGGAACCTGAGTGCCGAGAACAACCGCTACATCGTCATCGACGGCCTGCGCGAGCTCAAGCGCCTCAAGGTGCTCCGGCTGAAGAGCAACCTCACCAAGCTGCCCCAGGTGGTGACGGACGTGGGCATGCACCTCCAGAAGCTCTCCGTCAACAACGAGGGCACCAAGCTGATGGTGCTCAACAGCCTGAAGAAGATGGCCAACCTCACGGAGCTGGAGCTCATCCGCTGCGACCTGGAGCGCATCCCCCACTCCATCTTCAGGTCAGCAGACGACAGTCGACTCCTAAATGTCAAGTCATTTTACACTTGGTTGCATGCTGAAAATAGCAGATCTACAAGCTCACAATGCGTCGCGCTGCGACACGTTGTGAGCTTGTAGATCGGCTATTTTCAGCAAGTGTAAAAACAGTGCTTACGACGGCATCAATGCCCCACCAAAATACATTTTAGTCGACTAAATCAACTGTAGATTTAGTCGACTAAAATCTCAAGAATGACAAGGAAGAGGCTCAGGGGCGACCGAGCCTTTGCTGTCGCAGCCCCCAAAATACTCTCAAGCCTTCCAGTCCCCCTAATTTTACTCTTTACACTTTATATAGGATACGTTCTCCGTACTGCCTTTTAACTGCTCTCTCTCTCTTTTTTCTTCTATTTTTTTATTATTTTATTTTATTGTTTCACTGATGTATTGTATTGCACTGTATTGTATTGTTTTCTTTGACCTGTGAAGCACTTTGGTACGATGAGAGTCGTTTTTTAAATGTGCTGTACAAATAAAAATTGATTTGGATTTGATTTGATCTTTTCAGCCTGCACAACCTGCAGGAGATCGACCTGAAGGACAACAACCTGAAGACCATCGAGGAGATCATCAGCTTCCAGCACCTGCACCGCCTCGTCTGCCTGAAGCTGTGGTACAACCAGATCGCCTACATCCCCATCCAGGTGGGCACGCTCACCAACATGGAGCGGCTCTACCTGAACCGCAACAAGATCGCCAAGATCCCCAGCCAGCTGTTCTACTGCCGCAAGCTGCGCTTCCTGGACCTGAGTCACAACAACCTCACCTACATCCCCGCCGACATCGGCTGCCTGCAGAACCTGCAGTACCTGGCCGTGACGGCCAACAGGGTGAGTGCTTTTACATTTATACCTATAACCTGTAGTACCTGGCCGTGACGGCCAATAGGGTGAGTGACCCAACAGGGTGAGGGATTTAACATTTATACCTAGAACCTTTATACCTGGCCGTGACGGCCAATAGGGTGAGTGTTTTTTAACCTGCAGTACCTGGCCGTGACGGCCAACAGGGTGAGTGTTTTTTAACCTGTAGTACCTGGCTGTGACGGCCAACAGGGTGAGTGCTTTAACATTTAACCTGTAGTACCTGGCTGTGACGGCCAACAGGGTGAGTGCTTTAACATTTAACCTGTAGTACCTGGCTGTGACGGCCAACAGGGTGAGTGCTTTAACATTTAACCTGTAGTACCTGACCGTGACGGCCAACAGGGTGAGTGCTTTAACATTTAACCTGCAGTACCTGGCCGTCATGGCCAACAGGGTGAGTGCTTTAACATTTAAATGTTTTATTTTGATTCGGATCTTTTGTCCAGAGCACCTTATCGAGAGATGATGACGAGGCATATTCAATGTGGAAAGGAGAGACACCCGCCACACCGCCACTTGCTGCTTGGTTCAGAGCATTTATTTAAGAATATAAGAAGCAACGTTTCCGTCTTGCCTGAGGAAGGTATTCTCAAATAAATGCTCTGAACCCAGCAAGTGGCGGTGTGTACGGGTGTCTCTCCTTTCCACATTGTATACGTCCAGAGCACCTTGAAATGTAAGAGCCATCGTAAGCGGGAATGATAGGATAGTCTAGTTTAGTTAATAATTGTGATATCAGAATCTGTTGGTTGAAGGAAAGCACGGCGTATGTATACGCTATTTCTTTACCATATTTCTAATTAATTATTCAGTATTCAGGAAGACATCTTAATTTGTGTGCCGCAATAATAAGGATCTAATAATCTGTCCTTCCCACACACACACACACACACAGATCGAGACCCTGCCCAACGAGCTGTTCCAGTGCAGGAAGCTGTGCACTCTGAACCTGGGCAACAACTGCCTGCAGTCGCTGCCGTCGCGCTTCGGGGAGCTGACGGGGCTGACCCAGCTGGAGATCCGGGGGAACCGGCTGGAGTGCCTCCCCGTGGAGCTGGGCGAGTGCCGCCAGCTGAAGAGGACGGGCCTGGTGGTGGAGGAGGACCTCTTCAACACGCTGCCCACGGAGGTCAAGGAGCAGCTGTGGAAGCTCGACAAGGAGCAGACCTAAAGAAATAATGCATTATGGTTTGCTTTTTCTGTCTGACCTTTCTTTCCCCACCTCCTCCCGACCCTCACACACACAAAGACTCGCCATGGTGTCGACAGGGGACTCGGACCCTCCACCTCCCGACCCTCACACACACAAAGACTCGCCATGGTGTCGACAGGGGACTCGGACCCTCCACCTCCCGACCCACACACACAAAGACTCGCCCCGGTGTCGACAGGGGACTCGGACCCTCCAACTCCCGACCCACACACACACACACAAAGACTCGCCATGGTGTCGACAGGGGACTATCGGACCCTCCGGACAATCCCCAGACGGGGTCCCTTTAAGTTGAGGTCAGAGGGCCCTGTGCGACGCACAGCCAGTGTTCGTTCGTTCTCAAATCGGATTGAAGCCTAATATAATCACTCGACCATAACAACACATGTTCACCTTTCTATTAGGTTGTTCTGGTATTTTATTTTCCCCTTCTACCTTTTTAATGAAATGCTACACAGCAATTTTACTGAATAGGTTTTCTAAGGAGAGAAAAAAAACTTAACAAACGTTGGGCTTTGAACGAGGCGAGTCAGTGGCAGGCAGCGTTAGTTGTTTCAAGTGATATTTAGAAACCCTTTTGTCCTCCAGACAGAGGCTTGTGTTGGGTGTAATAATCGCCATGATGGACACAAGTATCGCTAACCGACAGGGTAATATATAGTAACCTATATGGTCCTGTTCATATACAGTACATGCCTGCTTTCATTTCACAGAACATTGTCAGATATTACCCTTCATCTGAAGTGTATGGAATAGCAATTACAAGCTTGCCACACCTCTTTTTGTTTGTGCCATAAGAGCCGCCATCTTCAAGTTGCAAGTTTGGAAGATGTAAATCCTCCATGAGTCTCTTTGTGTCTGTCCTAGTAGCATGACGTAGTCACAGAGGGTGACTAAGGACAGAGCATCGAAAAGGCTCTTAATCCAAGTCCACAATTTCGTGCAATTTTCACTATACTAATTAGTTGCACTTTCACATTTCAAGCCACAACGTTACCTAAAGAAAACACTATCCAGCCAATGTTGATGCATGTTTTATCTGGAGTGAACATGCACTGTTGTTGCTCTCAGTTGAACAAAGTGCAATGCAATAAGCCTCCTATAGGTGGGGCCGATGTTAGAAACGATGTAAAGGAAACCGTTCCAGCTTCTGCTTGTATTTATGAACACCAGAACATTCCACTTATTAAGAAAATAGCTGAAGTCCAGATGAAACGGCATTTTAATCTAACTTCCATATTTATTTCTGAAACACATACAACTACAGGATAGACAAGAGAGACATAACACTGAGGGATTTGATTTGAACAGTGGTAAAATAAATGGTGTCATAACAAGAATTTGGGCACGGTCACATTGCAATTGGCCACTTTGCTCTTGGTTGAGGCCCACATGCCAACGCGTTGAGCTTGTAGATCAGCCATTTATTAGGTTTGTAAATGTATGATTTTTTTTGTTTAATCAATTAAGACTATAGGACCCCTAATTTGCTTTGCCACCGGAATCAAATTATTATTTTATTTAACCCTTCGCTCACACAGTGGCATGTCGTGATATTATTTGGTGAGAATGGTTAGTTTAAGCCTAGTAACTAAGTCTGATTTCGTTTTCATGATTTTAACTTTATTATTTTTATTTTTATTTTTTTTACATTTTGTGTGGCATATATATTTTGAAATAGGTGATTTTAATGTGATTTCATTTCATCTTGACTTTAATTCCAACATACTTGATCACAGGCAATGAAAGGCAGGCTTGTGAGTTCACGGCTCTATTGTTGAACAAAGGCCAGTGGTGGACACCGTACTCGACCCCCAGTACTTCATTCAAACTTTAGTCAAATATCACTCCACTACAAGTGAAAGTTGCTCTGTCAAACTTGTAGAGTAGTATTTGAATACTAAAGCATTCAAAAGTATGAATTACACAGTACATTTTTCTTGTATATCAATGTATTGCTGTATTAAAATTGAGCCATTTCCCCCAAAATGCCAAAGATTTTCCAGAAATTGCAAAAAATATATATATATATCTAATATAATAGTGAAAATAACAGATGTACAAGCCCACAACATGATGCGTTGTGAGCTTGTAGATCTGCTATTGTCACTATATTTGAAATGGGACTTCAAATAATGGGGCATTCATATTTGTTTTTCCCTTTTTTTTTCTTTGAAGTGTGATGGAGTGAAAGTCATAGGTACTGAAAAATACAGTATTCAGGTAAATGTTACTTTACTTTACTGTCCACCACTGTTATAAGAAGCCATAGCTTGTAGGTAAACCTTGTAAAGAACGTATACACACTGTTATGTCAATTTTGCCTTAACTTCAAACTCACAACTTTTGTTGTTGACTTATTTTTGTCATGTTTTAGAATGATGTTCTAATCCTAGTGTCACGTTCACTTGACCATGCCAGTATTAACCCATTCAGGACAGGAACCCCTCTTGGCGTTTTGACTTTAGCAGATCTACAAGCTCTGCCATTTTTCAAAATACGTGAAAATGTGTCGCAAATCTTTGAATATATATATTCTTTCAGAGCGAACATTTTTAACTCAAATCTTTACTTCTGGGGGGGGGGGGGGGTCCCTGCTGGAACAACATTTCAGATGGGGGGGGGGGGGGGGTCTGCAGTCAAATTCAGATCATTCTGGGGGTCCTTGACATGAAAAAGGTTGAGCAACCACTGACAGAAATATATTTATCAGAAAACTGTCATGATTTAGAAGGCATTTTGTAGAATCATCCTCAGGTCTAAAATGCGTTAAATGCCTTTACTCTTTGATCTGTCGGAGGCTGTCGGCCTGTCCAATATTTACCGTACATTAGTGGTGATGACCACATTCTGTACACCTCAGCCTTGAGTGGTTCTCAATATTCGATTTTTTTTTCGAGATTGTGGCATTAAAATAAATCGTGATTTGAGTGAATCGATTTCTTTTGCCCACCACTAGTATAGTTTTCAAACTTTTTCATGTCAAAGGACGCCCAGAATCCTTTGGTATTTGGCTGCGGACCCTCTTCACACTGAGAACCAATGCACTGCAGAGTCACCAGTAAAAACTCAGTATTAATGTAACATAGTGGATAGGATTTTTGCTGCGTACAGTACAACAGAGTGGTTTGAAGCTTCAATCCTAAACTACTAGCACTGGTAAGAAAGGCCTGTCATGTTGTCTAATTTGATTCGACACAGCAGAAATGGTATATCCACAAGAGACTGACATCATTACCCTAAAAAACAAATGCATCACAGATGTTGATGCAACTTATACTAAACTAACTTATCTTTTTGAGGAAAAGGATAAGCTAAATAGATGCGCAAAGAGAGAGTTGAAACACATGTGTAGGAATAAATGGCTGGAATTATTAAACTATGTACTCTAATTTCAGAAAAAAAATCTAATTAAATGTTATCTTGTGCAATATTTAAAGGCAAATTAGTGATGTTTTTTTGTCACAGGCTGCATGGGCATGTTCTGTTTATCAATTTCATGTCACTGATTCCGTGGGAGTCTTGAGTTTATAAAGCTACAGTCCTACCATAAGAATCAGGGTCCTTGTTCTCCCTCAGAGAGCACATCTCCGCTGCTACGCAAAGATGAAGTCCCTGCTTGGTGCTTCTGAGCTCCAGCCTGCAGTGCTTCTGGTCAGTCAGTAGATGTCCCAGTACAGGGTCTACATGTCTCAATGGAAGAGTATAGGGAGGCCACCTCCAAGTTCCAACCACTACAGATGGACTAGTTGTCCAGTAGACATGTCCCAGGGTGTAGTAAGGAGACCACCTCCAACCACTACAGATGGACTAGTTGAGGAGGAGTACTAGTTGAGTTGAGTAGAGTTTAAGGAGACCACCTCCAACCACTACAGATGGACTAGTTGAGGAGGAGTACTAGTTGAGTTGAGTAGAGTTTAAGGAGACCACCTCCAACCACTACAGAGGTTGGAGGTGGTCGTTGCCTATATCTCCTATCTCCATATTTTCTCCGACAGACGTTATATATCTAACGTACTGGGTGAAAACAATGTTTATTCATTAAAATAATTTACAGATAACTTTAAGCCCTGCTTAAAGTGGGGACTGATTTCAGTCCTGAGGATTTCATAGGGGTCATTTTAATGAGATCAGTGCAGATTTGCAAAAAAAAAAAAAAAATCAGTCTTGGGATTATTTTTGTTGCTTTAAGCACTGAGCTTTAAGACTAGTAGACGTCTTTGAGGATGGGTGTGCACTACATTACCTCCTCACAAATTAGAGTTTGGTTAAACAAGAAAAGGAAAATATATACACAGCTTGTATTGTTTGAGTGCTACGATTAGGATGTGACATGTGGTGTTGTGTGTTGTTATCGGTGGGAAGGCTGGCACAGATAAGTCCATTTAGATTGTTAATCAGAACACATGAGCCATTTGCACTTTTTTCTTTGTTACTTCCAGTTGGTGTTTTTCTTTGAAAAGCTAAGAAAACAAAACAAACCCAAAAGGACAAATGCCTGATGTAAATGTATTTCCATGGATAACAATGCAGAGCAAGCCTTAGTTCACCTTTAACCCCCTTCATGCCACATGAGCATATGAAACTAGCATATATATACTGTACAAGCTCACAGCCAGACACAACAAGTTGTGTCCTTGTAGAATTCAGTCAAAGTAGAGAGTAGGGTTTAAGTGGTTAAAACACTAAATATTTTATGTCAAAGGAGAAGAAACACATCTATATAAAACGCATCCGCCTGGGTGACAGCAGACTGCTGGGCAAGCACTGGCACTTTGGCATGGGGGATGAATATGGAATTCATTCTGTACTGGCCATATATGGAGTGTATATGTCTTATTGTCTTGACTAGTGTACAGGGTTTGATGAGGTCAGATCAATATATGGAATGAGAGAACAAGTCAGCTCCATATATGGAGATCTAAAGGGTGGCAGCGGGGGCAGTGTCTTGAGTGTACAGGGTTCGATGAGGTCAGATCAACATAATTATAATGATTATAAATAATCTACCGTATCTATATTGTGAGCATGTCAGACGACCTACAAAAACAACATACTATTAAAATAGCTGATCTACATGCTCACAACTCAGAGTAATCAATATAATTGCCATGTAAATAGATAGTTGCAGCCCTATGCATGAGTTCCAATATGAGCAGTACTCGGCAATACAATACACTACGTATTATAAGTGAAGACAATCAATTGCAACTGCATTCTTTTTTCACATTAATACACGTGTGTGTGTGTGTGTGTGTGTGTGTGTGTGTGTGTGTGTGTGTGTGTGTGTCATGTGCGTGTTTTGCATAAGCAAAAAATTGCTTTCCTTAATGTAGGTCCTATTGTTTCATATTTTAATCTCCTTTTTTACTTCAGTTTTGACAGCTATAGTATTATTAAATAAAAACTCTCAGGAAATTAGCCAAAACACCATTTTTGTTTTAATTGGCCATTTTTTGCATGTATACTTTTTGTTGCTGTTGGCGTACGTGTTTAACGCAAACATGCATTTTATATGCTTTTCTATGTACGTTATTTTGTAGTTTTTATTAATGTATTTCAAATTGACTGCTGATATGACACGAAATACACTCCCATTTAATCTTGGTTTACTATTAATGGTGTCATGATGAATGTGATGTAATTATTTTATTGTTTCAGAGGCTGATGAATCTGTGTTGCATAATGTGTGTGTTTGTTAGGGGTGTGTCAGCCTTGCAACTTCCTTTTCTTCTTGAATGACCCCCTCCAAATATTTTGAGCACCATAATATGTTCTGATATGAAGATATCTCTGTACTTTTTATTTCTCATTGTGAACAAAATAGTAAAAAACAAAGAAAGCTAAAAAGTCTGCATTTCAGTGTAAAAGTGTTAAACATATTGCTGCAGTAGCCTATGTTTTTTAGACGGCACAAATGAGGTCATTGTCAACTGTATTTGAACATAATGGGCTGTATTTTGCATGTCTTAAAGGTGATATAGGCAAGTTTTCAGCCAAAAATCAACATATTTATCTATCTATATTTGTGGCCTTATTCCCTCTATCTTCCCCTATATTTTGATGCTGAGCTGCTGCCCTGTAGACATACACTCTCCCTTTGTCTCCCTCTATGTGTTTGTATCTGTTTATATCCACTGTTGTTTATGTCGCGGGACGGAAGCGTCGTGTTGGGAGGAGGGTCTGTGTGGGGGGTGACGCGGAGTCTTAGCCAATTGCAGCGCGAGGCTGTGACTGTGTGTTCGACCCATCAGTATTATAATGAAAACGCAATGCGATTTCATTGCAACTTGCAATGAAATCGCATTGGTGAAACTAAGATATGGGGATAATATTATACTTGCAATTTGCAAGTATAATATTATCCCCATATCTTAGTTTCACCATTGTTCATGTGAAATAGTATGTTTATGATGTAATATGTAAGCCTGTTGAAATTATGAGAATCGCTATGTATAGCGCATGGTTTGGTGGTCCGGCCGGCTTGAAGCTTGCATTCAACCCGTGCTCGCCAACGGTGACAAGCCGTCGCTGATCATCATAGCGATGAATAACCGTGGACAAAGTAGTTCACATGAACGATGCTGTAGTGGCTGGGGCATTTGAGGGGCAATATGTTTTATATGCACGATTACAAATGAAAGATAATTGAATTGAGAGCCAGTGAGTCTGCTCCACTACTTCCTACTTCCTCATTTGCGGGACTCGTCGTGTCAGTCTTGTGATATTGTGATTACGCTACAGTTACCCTTAAAAAAACATGTCAACTCAATGTCATTGTTGTAACTATGATATCGATAGAAATTCATAATTTTTTAATGTCATATTTAGCCATACGAGCGCAATATCCATAGCGTCCCTCCCAGCAGCAACAACAACCCCATAGCCTGAAGTGACCTGGCTCAGCCAATAGAATGACGGGGGGAGGGGGGTGGAGCTAGATTTTAATTTGTTTGGAAACACTCGATCAATTCTGTGTACAAACACTGAAAACTTGCCTATATCACCTTTAAGTACCAGGTCTTATTCCCTAACTTGAGTAAACTAAAGACCTGGAGGCGTGGTCAATGCCATTTGGCTATTCTGAGTGGCCAAAGAGCATTGACCACGCCTCCAGGTCTTTAGTTTACTCAAGTTAGGGAATAAGACCTGGTACTTAAGACACGCAAAATACAGCCCAATGTCTCATCATACCTTCCTGTCCGTCACTTACATGAAGTTGCTATTAAAATAAACTTCTGATTATAAAACTGTGCACAGATGTGATCTGAACAGGGATAACGGCTGCTTTCAGCATTGATTGATGCAACCTGATTCTTGGGAAGTTCTTAATTGCGACAATAACTTAATTAATGAGCAGTTGAGACGAATATAAGTCCATAGTTATT
The DNA here is from genome assembly GCF_963924005.1 of Protomyctophum bolini. Lineage (NCBI taxonomy): Eukaryota > Metazoa > Chordata > Actinopteri > Myctophiformes > Myctophidae > Protomyctophum > Protomyctophum bolini. Next base: position 32,159,981 of record NC_137883.1, read on the forward strand.
ATTATCATCCATAATGTATAAATTATGGAAAAGGAGTCAGGACAGACAGTAGGCATTTTCAGGGGAGGGGTCAGAATAAATTATGGAATTATGATATTCGTCTCAACTATTGGACATTTTAGGAATTTACTTATCCGATTCTGCAGTGCATACCACATGTATGCACCTGTTTTACCAAACGTACTTATTTAATTGTATTATTTATTTATTTAATAGCAGTATGTATTATTAAAGTTTTGGTATTTAATTTATTATAACGTTTTTGGACCTATGCACTTCCATACTACTTACTAATTACTATACTATTGCTATACCATACTATAGGGAAACAGTTCATTAATAATAATAATTATTATTCAACATTATTAATTAAAAGTAGATACATAAACATAAATAATACACTTTAGTTTAAACTCAGCAACAGTGATCGTCTTTCACCTAAGCGGAACTAAACATTTTGATTAATTGTACCTAGACGGACTTATTTCGTCTGCGCACTCAAGCGGCAGCAACTTGAAAACAAAACAATGGTAAGTTTCCCCAGAATGTATTCATTTAATGTATGGGACTCATTATTACTAACAAAATAGCTGTGTTTACATCACATGAAACACCTACAACATAATGATAAAATACATCGCTGGGTCGTGATTTGTCTTGGCTATATTGTATGTATGATCTAAAAATGGTAACGCTTCCATAACCATTGTGTGGACCTCATTTACAGGCGGTCACACTGCACACGGATCTGGGAGACATAAAGATCGAGTTGTTCTGTGAACGCACCCCGAAAGCATGCGAGGTGAGTAGAAGATATCTAGATATATAACTAGTAATAATTCAGCAGGGCTGCCACTGTTTCGGTGATCAAATCAATCTCTGTCTATAGCTATAGGCCTACGTTTTGCGTTTCAATGGCTGAATCTGTACCGATCACCCCCCACCCCCTCCCTCCCCCTAGAATGTCTCTGTTGTTACAGTATTTCACATACAGGAGCCATGATAGAACACCCTCGTTCACTTCTGGTTGCGGCGCAACATGTGCGGCATTAAATGTGATAAATGCTCCCGTTTGTACTCACCCATTAAATAATTCCAAAGACGTGGAGTGAGATATTGTCCTCTACTTTCATATCCATGTGAAAGGTCTGGCACAAAACGTGTAGTTAGTCAAATATCTCCACCGGCTTTCACTCTTGTCAAAAGGGTCCAAAATGACAGCTTGACTGAATTTACCAAAACTTCCTCTGATCACCACAAACGTCATCACGAATTGACCAGGGAAGCACAAATGTTTGGGGCACACAATTAATTGGCAGGTGCGTTGCGACAGTTGCTGGGTAATTAATCACACCACCTGCCAATTGTGTGCTCCAAACTGTCAGCCTTTTCCCAGAGAGAAAGCTGTGGAGATATTTGACTAAACAAATATTTTACGACAGAACTTTCACATGGATATGAAAGTCGAGGACCATATTTCTGCCGCTTTTCTGCCGCTGCAACCATAAGTCTATGGTTCCTGTACGTGAAATATTGTTAACAACTGTATGTAACAACAGAGACATTGTAGGGCTAAGTCCAATGTTGGCAGCCCTATATAATTGTTTTATAACTAACTGTCTGTTAGTGTAAACGTAACGTATCACTGTAAATTGTGTAAACTGTAGCCCTCTCTAGGGTCACATGTTTTTTGTTAAAATATCAGAGCCATTTCCCATTTAACAATATTATTCAATATTTGAATCATTTCACATAGTTGGTTATAGTTGGTTACATGAGGATGCGTCTGTCCCCAAAAGAACAGATCTACAAGTCATTGACGCGATGCAATGCTGTGCGCTGTGGGAGAGCGACACCGTTGTACTACTGGGTATACTTACTTTACTATAATAATGACATGTTTCTGTTAACAGAACTTTCTTGCACTGTGCGGCAGTGGGTTCTACGCTGGCAGCGTCTTTCACAGGAATATCAAAGGTTTCATGGTTCAAACAGGAGACCCTACAGGTAATGTTTACTACTACTTGTATGTTGTAGAGCTGCAGCTATCATCACTATTACAGACGTGACACAACACAAAAAGAATGATCCTGCACGTATCTTTCACAAATTATTTATGACGATTGTCACCTCAGCCCGTATGTTTCAATCGGTGCCTTGGCCAAATATTTATTAAATAATCTGTATGTATGTAGATTGTAGAATATCTGACTGTATTGACTTGTATGTATTAGTTTCCTTTTTTTTGTGCTATCCCTTTTCATCCGAGTGTTTGACTGTACTCTGTTGTTTTTACTGTACATTCTGTCTAATAAACTAATCAATCAATCAATCCTGTATTGTGATGGTTGTTTTCTATTACCTAGGGACTGGAAAAGGAGGAACGAGTATATGGGGACGGAAATTTGAAGACGAGTACAGTGAACACTTAAAAGTGAGTACCAGGTTTAGTGGATGTAAGTCATACGTAAATGTTATGGTACAACGGGGTCAGTGTTGTGACCTCCCCACTTAAACCATGACTCAGGCTTTTCATAGCGATTAGCTATGAACTTGTATATCTGCTATGTTTGAATAGCCAAAGTATATCAAATATAGTTTACCTGTTTTAGACCTGAGGCCTTCTAAAACCTAAGGCAGTCATTTTTACTAAATGGAAATAAATGTTTGTACATTTTAAAACTGTGTACATTGGTGACTATAACTATAATCTACCTGATCTTGAAGCCTACAAAATCGGGGGAAAAATAAACTTATTTATTTTATTTTAGTCAACTAGTACCAACAAGGTTGACTAGTGGATTTACTAGTCGACTAGTAAACTACTCGCTTAATGCCCTAGCACAAGCACAAGACTAGCACAAGATATTGGCTGAATGGCCGCTTATGGGTCCTTATTTGTACAAAAGCCAGCTGCTTGCTACCTGTCCTCTTGATGTGACGGCAAAGCCGAAAACAGCGTGCCATTTAGCAGCTTAGTGTGTCCTGTTGGGTGCTTGACTGTGAAGTGCTTGTATGGATGAGGGATGAGGAGGGATGTGGGGGAGCCAGGGGAAGGAGGGATGGGGGGGAGCCAGGGATGGGAAGAACTGGCTGGGTTTGAAACATAAATCAATGCAGGTGTGCAGTGCTGTGCACAGCATGTCTCAACCTTTAAAAATAGTCTCTCAGTGGGTGCAGGCCGGGCTTGATACAGTAGTGCAGGAGAAAGAGAATCCAGCACACTAGCTAATACATACAGTAAGGCAGCCAACACCAGCAGCTTTTAGCATACAGCCTTCGACAAATCAACAAAAGAAGAGGACGTCTCTTACTATAAACATGCAGATGAATACGGGTGCAGTACTTAGTTTAGACCAGTCATTACTCATTAGTCCTACACAACTACAACCTATCTCAAACCCTCACCCTAAACCTAACCTGGCTCCCACGGGGCAGCACACCTAAACCTAAACCTAACCTTAACCCATGTCTAACCAATGAATAGTCTAAACTAAGTATGCACCCACCGATGAATACATTACGTACGTACATAAGTAAGTAATTTGTCTTTGTTTGACAACGTCTCACAGCTTCACTTCTCTTTTTCAGCATAATGTCAGAGGAGTGGTGTCGATGGCCAACAATGGACCCAACACCAATGGCTCCCAGTTTTTCTTCACCTACGCTAAGCAGCCCCATCTGGATATGAAATACACTGTCTTTGGAAAGTATGGAACCTAGTAGTTAACCCATTCTGACCTGAAATCAGATTCATACGAGGTTTTCCACTGGACACACACTGGGTCTGATGAACCCATTCTGACCTGAGATCAGATTCTAAAAAAATGTCAGTCGTTCTTCGATTTTTCAAAAAATAGCAGACCTACAAGCTCGTAGCGCGCCACTCGGTGGCGCGCTATGAGCTTGTAGATCTGCTATTTTTCAATAGCTAAAGCATGACATGATGCTATAACACCAAAAGGGGTTCCCGTTCAGAATGGGTTAATATTGTGCCCCAAATCGTTTGTGTGTTGATTTAGAAACCAAACACCCACATTCGGTATTATGATCTCATTCGGTTGGATATTGTGATTAACTAAATATAATCTCATCGTTTAGGATCATCGACGGCTTGGAGGCGCTGGATGAGCTGGAGAAACTGCCGGTCAATGAGAAGACGTTCCGACCTATAACGGAAACTCGGATTAAGGATGTGACGATTCACGCAAACCCTTTTGCCGGATAGACGCCCCGGTGTGTGTGTGCCGATATTCCTTCGACTCCCTGGCATGGACTATGATGTTCTGTTCTTTTGTTATGATTTCATACACTGTGCCATTCTTTGTTAAATCTGATTAAATTCACACTTTTCTATATCATAGCAAATTTCCCTTTTCCTTTTATTCTACTGGCAGTGTTCATGAACTGTAAAAAAAAGTTTTTATGCTTATTTTATACGGTTATTATAATTGTGAATAGCCGTGCCATAATTTTAACGTGTAAAAAAATAAGTATTACAATAATTGACATATTCCTATGGCGTGGCTCTGCAGGAGGCTAGCCGTCTTTACTCTTGTATGCACTGTTACTTTTTGAAATATTTTACTTTAATTTTATGATGAAAATGAAATAAATTGGTCTCAGCCTCAGGTGGTCTGGCTGCAGTTTGGCCTGATTTAGTTTCTTATCTCCATATTCTAACTTTTTGTGTTTTCTTAACCCATTCTGACCGGGCACCCATTTTGGTGTTGGCATCATGTTATGCTTTAGCTATTGAAAAATAGCAGATCTACAAGCTCATATCGCGCCACCGAGTGGCGCGATACGAGCTTGTAGGTCTGCTATTTTTGAAAAATTCGAAGAACGACTGACATTTTTAGAATCTGATCTCAGGTCAGAATGGGTTAATCAGACCAGTGTGTGTCCAGTGGAAACCTCGTATGAATCTGATCTCAGGTCAGAATGGGTTAAATTAGTGCTGGATCATACTAGTGTCACTCAAAAGTAGCAGATCAACAAGCTCAAAATGAAGCGCAAAGCGACCCACTTTGGGCTTGTAGATCTGCTACTTTTGATTAATTTGAATCCTGAAAGGTACCAGTTTTCTACCCGACAGATGATATAGACTACTAGACACTATTTGTCTCACTGCTCGCCTCGGTTTTTAGTTTTCTCGTACTGTACCCTGGATAAGGTTTAGTCGTACTGTACCCTGGATAAGGCAACAACAAAATGAACATTTCCTTTGTCTGCAGCAAAAAAAACAGCAATGCTCGAAGGGGAAAGACAAGACATACATCTAGTGATAAGGCCGTAGTAAAAGTCGCATCCTTTTGCAAGAAACGGCATTTTTGCGATTTCAGGTTTCAGGCAATTTCAGTTTCTTTTATTTTCCTGTTGGGAAATGTAGGTGTCATAGTGGCACTAGTCTGCAGAAGGGATGAAAGGCAGTTAGCCTACTTGTTAAGAGTAGAGATTAAACTCAAATAAAAATGTAAGATAGTATGTTCTGCCATGGTCTAATGGTCTTAAAATAATCACACTAAGTTGGCACAACCAATCAGCTGGTCCCGAAAAGGTTTCCATCTGTCCCTATTACACTGTTCATGTATAGTTTGGCTGTGCTGATCATTGATTGAAATATGTATTAACAGTTTGCAGAATTACAGTACATTTCAAGCACAAACTCAATACAAAGACTGTTAACTGTGAGTGGACGACCCAATTAAGCATTACACATGTTTACAAGAGGGTCCACCTTGTTCAATTCATCAAAACATTTAGAGACGTACAAAATATACACTTCTATATAGTTAAAGAACAGAACAGGAATTCATCATAAAGGAGGTAAAAAGGGAAAAGAAACATACAGTGAGGGGGAAAAAGGGGTGTCATGTCCATGTATAACCTATAACTATGACATCGATAGATTATTATGTACCAGTCATATTGACATAAAGTAAGATAACCAGGATATAGCATTGCATAAGCAGTGGGTGGGGTTCTCAAACTTTCCATAGCTGTAGCCACATCTGAACATGTTTGAGCCAGGCACTCTCATCTCATACAATATTTATGTGTTAAAAAAATGATTCAAAAAGGGATGGTAGGCTAAGAGCCTATAGTATTACCTACCAAGTGTGGTCTAAAAATACAATTTGCGTGTGAGAACAAGTGTGAACAACCTCTGAAACAGTTAATCTAAATCTACTGCAGGTCAAATGACAGTAAAACAACGAATAAGATTGAGAATGAAATTGAATATTGAGACTTTTATTTCTATCTGAGGCATAATGTTGGTGTGACATGTTCAGTATACACTATAACAGCAGTATGATAATAATGAAACATTTAGCGTCAGATGTAATGCAGCAAAAAATAAATCATTATAGTCTGAAAAAATGTAGATATATTGATCATAAAAGATTGGTGAAAAGAATAGGGTCTAACAGACTCCAACACAAAGTCACCACCATACCTTTCGGTTTTAATAATTTCTCTGAAATACGGCAAAAAAGAACAGGTCGTTTAAACAGTATACAAGTTTACTTGTAATTAAAAATGTGAAAAAAATCATCATACAATACTTTTACGTGGATGTGACAAGAGCTTAATGTAGACAGTATATATTACAGTATTTCTGGACTCCCTCTGTCCTTCCTCCTGTGCGCCTCCTGGAGTACAGGTTCATTTTTAATCTTCTTCCGGAATTTCTTCACGGCAGCCGCAGCTCTTTTTTTTGTCTCTGAAATAAAAATAATTATAATATAAATCAATATTATGTCAACAGTCAATTCTACAGAAAATTATCATTAACGCAATATAGGTTCTCTTTACCGCACAATAATAATAATAAAACTTTATTTGTAAGGAACCGATAGAGAGAACCGAAATTGAATTATTGTAATCGGTACCCGGTACTCGAGCATGTTCGGTTCGGTACCGGATTGGTCCCGAGGTTCGTAGGGTCTGCCGGGTGTAGCGAAGAGGCGTCTTGTAGCTGCAGTACGGCCAATCCTTGATGGTCTAGTGGTTAGGAAGGGGGGGGGGGGGGGGACCCAGGCCAGGCCTGGTTGGCTGACCAGAGGCCTGGCCCGTGTGGGTCCCCAGGGGGGGGGGGGGGGGGGGATGCCTGGGGACGTCCAAACGTGTGAAAAACGTGTGAAAAAGTCAGGCTGGGGGGGGGGGGGGGGGGATGCCTGGGGAAGACAGAGTACACAAGTAAAGTTAAAAAGATCTTTCTTTTATGATACCTAAAAGTATAAAGCATATACATTTTCCAATTTGATAATCCCCAATAAATATGGTTTTGTGAACATACTATTCTTCTAACACAATAGTTTAAAGCCTGCGACGTAAATCACCGTCAAGTTCAAGTGCGCGGTCATGTGCCCGAGACGGAGATTGATAATATATATAGGTTATCTTTACAGGCCTTACGTTTGTGGCGTGGGAAACCCGACGGGTCCCGTTGGTACGGGGGGATGGACGCGTGGTGGGACGCGGAGGATGGGGGCACCGGGGGCACTGGGCAGGTACCTCTTGTCCTCGGACATCACGTCACCTATAAACGTGCAAAACACAGAAGAAAAACTATTAAGAAATTCTTCTAAGAAGTTAGTCGCCGACCACACGGGGCCGCGAAACTAGTTAACAAGCCGGAGTCTCGTTTGTTATCGGAATCAACCAGACAAATCACTCCACCAACTAAGAACGGCCATGCACCACCACCCACAGAATCGATTGGGGATTGGGGATCCATCTAAAAGTATAAAGCATATTATATACATTTTCCAATTTCAATAAATATGGTTTTGTGAACATACTATTCTTCTAACACAATAGTTTAAAGCCTGCGACGTAAATCACCGTCAAGTTCAAGTGCGCGGTCATGTGCCCGAGACGGAGATTGATAATCTCCGTCAAATTAGTGCTATGAAAACTGACCCATCGTCAGCAAGCCTAGAGGCGCTTGAGAACCAATGGCATCCACTATGTGACAGGATAATACAGTATATATTACAGTATTTCTGACCTGTCTGTCCTTCCTCCTGTATTCCTCCAGGCGAGGAAGCCAACAGCTTTTGCCGAAATTTCTTGCTGATTTTTAGGCGGTGTTTTAATACCGCCTGGGCGGCCCTGTCTTTTTTGGATCTGAAATAAAAATAATTTTCATATAAATCAATATTATGTCAACAGTCAATTCTACAGAAAATTATCATTAATGCAATATAGGTTATCTTTACAGCATGGCCACAGCGTCCTCAGTGGACACCTCCTTCACCTCCTGCGTCGCCTTCATGCCGTCCCATGTGTTTTAATACCGCTGCGGCTGCCCTTTTTTGTTTTTCTCTGAAATAAAAATAATTATAATATAAATCAATATTATGTCAACAGTCAATTCTACAGAATTATAATATAATAATAATAATAATAATATAATATAATATAATTCTCTTGGAGGAATTATAATATAATCTAATAATAATCTATATAATACTACTGGTATGATCTATATAATACTACATTAATATATTGTATAATACTAGAGTATAATCTATAGAATACTTCAATATATTGTATAATACTAGTGGTATGATCTATAATATGGCGTTTAGAAAGCTTTTGCTGACCCTGTGGCAAAAAACATTGATGTAAAGGATGTTGTTCGGAGCTGTATGTATAACCCGGCGGGAACCCCTTTTGGCATTATGCTATGCTTTAGCTATTGAAAAATAGCAGATCTACAAGCTCATAACGCGCCACCGAGTGGCGCGCTACGAGCTTGTAGGTCTGCTTTTTTCAGAAAACTGTCAGGATGTATAGAAGTCATTTTTAGAAACTGATCTCAGGTCAGAATGGGATAAGCTGTAAGTCTGGCTGGGCATGCTTGGACTTCTGGAGTCGGATAGGGTGTTCCATTACTGCACTGACCTTGAGCCTGCGGACCATCTCCTCTGAGATTTTGTCGTAGATAGCTGCAGTACGGCCAATCCTTGATGGTCTAGTGGTTAGGAAGGGGGGGGGGGACCCAGGCCAGGCCTGGTTGGCTGACCAGAGGCCTGGCCCGTGTGGGTCCCCAGGGGGGGGGGGGGGATGCCTGGGGACGTCCAAACGTGTGAAAAACGTGTGAAAAAGTCAGGCTGGGGGGGGGGGGGGGGGGGGATGCCTGGGGAAGACAGAGTACACAAGTAAAGTTAAAAAGATCTTTCTTTTATGATACCTAAAAGTATAAAGCATATACATTTTCCAATTTGATAATCCCCAATAAATATGGTTTTGTGAACATACTATTCTTCTAACACAATAGTTTAAAGCCTGCGACGTAAATCACCGTCAAGTTCAAGTGCGCGGTCATGTGCCCGAGACGGAGATTGATAATATATATAGGTTATCTTTACAGGCCTTACGTTTGTGGCGTGGGAAACCCGACGGGTCCCGTTGGTACGGGGGGATGGACGCGTGGTGGGACGCGGAGGATGGGGGCACCGGGGGCACTGGGCAGGTACCTCTTGTCCTCGGACATCACGTCACCTATAAACGTGCAAAACACAGAAGAAAAACTATTAAGAAATTCTTCTAAGAAGTTAGTCGCCGACCACACGGGGCCGCGAAACTAGTTAACAAGCCGGAGTCTCGTTTGTTATCGGAATCAACCAGACAAATCACTCCACCAACTAAGAACGGCCATGCACCACCACCCACAGAATCGATTGGGGATCCATCTAAAAGTATAAAGCATATTATATACATTTTCCAATTTCAATAAATATGGTTTTGTGAACATACTATTCTTCTAACACAATAGTTTAAAGCCTGCGACGTAAATCACCGTCAAGTTCAAGTGCGCGGTCATGTGCCCGAGACGGAGATTGATAATCTCCGTCAAATTAGTGCTATGAAAACTGATCCATCGTCAGCAAGCCTAGAGGCGCTTGAGAACCAATGGCATCTCTTATCCACTATGTGACACATTTAGTACATAAAAATAGTAGATAATACAGTATATATTACAGTATTTCTGACCTCTCTCGGTCCTTCCTCGGGGCCTCCTCCCGTGGTTAGGAAGGGGGGGGGGGGGACCCAGGCCAGGCCTGGTTGGCTGACCAGAGGCCTGGCCCGTGTGGGTCCCCGGGGGGGGGGGGGGGGTATTTAAGGAACGCTGCCGCCGCTCTTTTTTTTTTTTGATCTGAAATAAAAATAATTTTCATATAAATCAATATTATGTCAACAGTCAATTCTACAGAAAATTACCATTAATGCAATATAGGTTATCTTTACAGGCCTTACGTTTGTGGCGTGGGCGTTAGAGCTGGGGCCTGGCCTGGCCCGTGTGGGTCCCCGGGGGGGGGGGGGGGGGTATTTCTGACCTCTCTCGGTCCTTCCTCAGGGCCTCCTCCCGTGGTTAGGAAGGGGGGGGGGGGACCCAGGCCAGGCTCATCACTAATTAAAACAGTGTGGCAGTGGGTCATGTTCATAAATCCAGCACAATCTCCGGAAAACATAATTGTTCTTTCTCCATAGTCATCTTGGGTATCACAGTAGACTCCGAACTTCTCCTGATGAAGCCAAGACAAAGCATAAATAAATAAATGCATGCTCGCTCACACCCCAATATTTTATCCCCAGCCTGCTACGTGGCTGATTAAAGTACAAATATAGGACCGTGATCCAGAAAAGGTGGGACCCCCACTGTCTTAGGACATGTTTGTTTATTTGTTACAACCAAATAAGTTATTAAAATGTTAATAGACTGAAGAGTGGTTGGACTAATTTTCATAGATGTGAAAATTACTTCCATACTAGCAAATATGCATATTTTGTAACTTCAGACTGACCTGAGTTCTTTGTTGAGCTGCAGGTAGGGGATCATTCAAAAAGGTGTCTAAATTAAAAGCAAAACTTTTAATAGTACAACATTCTAAATTAAAAGCAAAGCTTTTAATAGTATAACATTGTCAAGGTATTAAATGCAAGAAAGACATGCTGTGCAAATACAAGAAGAAAACATATATAAGCATTTACCTGTGAGGGGTTGAGCTCCTGTATCAGTTATGGCCGCCTGGACCCTTTGGGTAAAAGGGCAAAAGAAAAAAAACTTGATTACTCTTCCTATAGAACAAAATGTGTTCTGGGGGCCTCCAGAGGTCCTTCAGAGGTTCTAGGCGGGCCCCAGCTAAAATTATACTTAAGGGCTTTCATTTTTATGCAATTTAAAACATTTTTTCTTTCTTGTAGAGGTTCCTGAAATGTTTCACATAGGGGTGCCACATGCTTATCAATTTAGGGGTCCTTGACTTGACATGAATGTTTCTTAAAAAGGTTTGCATTATATGAATTAAATTTAGCTGGTCACAGTTAATCAATCTGAAATGTAGTAAGTTTAGCAAGGACACACACTCAGTCAAGTAAACTTACCTCCTATCATCATCTTCTGCTGCAAGGGGAAATGCATTTGGAAGAAAAAAATATGAACTGAAATATTAAGTCAGTAAGGTGCAAGTAGGCATAGGTAGTGCTATGAAAACTGATCCATCGTCAGCAAGCCTAGAGGCGCTTGAGAACCAATGGCATCTCTCATCCACTATGTGACAGGATAATACAGTATATATTACAGTATTTCTGACCTCTCCCGGTCCTTCTTTAGGGCCGCCTCCCGGAGAACGGGGTCGGCCCTGATCTTCGCCCTGTGTTTTAAGACCGCCTGGGCCGCTCTTTGTTTTTTGGATCTGAAATAAAAATAATTATAATATAAATCAATATTATGTCAACAGTCAATTCTACAGAAAATTATCATAACGCAATATAGGTTATCTTTACAGCATGGCCGCAGCGGCAAGTCAGCAAGCCTAGAGGCGCTTGAGAACCAATGGCATCTCTTATCCACTATGTGACAGGATAATACAGTATATATTACAGTATTTCTGACCTCTCCCTGTCCTTCAACAGGGCCGCCTCCCGGAGAACGGGGTCGGACCGTATCTTCAGCCTGTGTTTGGCCATGGCTTCGGCGGCTCTTTGTTTTTTACTGAAATAAAAATAATTATAATAGTTCAAGTGCGCGGTCATTAGTGCTATGAAAACTGATCCATCGTCAGCAAGACGAGCCCCCGTTCCATTTCTGGTTAACTTAAGCACAACGTGGTGTCAGTCTGTCCGTTCATCCCCGACTGCTGCAGTTTTTGCGGGGCTGAAATAGCCCCGGCGGCTAAAGAGCAGAGCTAATGGAGGCCTCTGAGCCTCGACTTGGAGTAGCGGTACCGGCCGGGCCTCGTTAAAGCTATTTGGACTTCTTAAGCATCGGAGCTAAAAGCTCTGGGCCTAGCGTTGAAGAAGCTAAGCGACAGTTATGCCTGTGGGCGAGGTACATGCTATAGCACATGTTAGCCGCTAACTGCTAACATGCACCTCGCCCACGGTAGCTAGCAGCAGCGAAGATGCAAAGCTAAAGGCATTTTCACCGTACGAGGCATTTGCTAAATAAAAAATACCCTTACATTTAGGCAATAATAAGCTGATATGAAGAGCATTGCCGTGACTCGTAGGCTACTATAACTGCTTTAATAAAATAAATGTTTAAATCTTACCTGTTTCAACAAGCACAACCGCGCGGCGCGCGCATCTCACTCTCACACAATGGCCGTCGGCGTCTGTCTTAAGAGAACGTCTGTACGTGCTTACGTCACAAGCCCAGCAGTGTTGGGTTATGTTTGATTGATTGAAATCTTTATTAACAGTTTGCAGAATTACAGTACATTTTAAGCACAAACTCAATACAAAGACTGTTAACTGTGAGTGGACGACCCAATTAAGCCTTACACTTGTTTACAACAGGGTCCACATTGTTCAATTCATCAAAACCTTTAGAGACAAACAAATAGACACTTCTATGTAGTTAAAGAACAGAACAGGAATTCATCATATAGGAAGCGAAAAGGGAAAAAAATATATATACAGTGAGGGGAACAGGGGGATAAAAGAAAACGAAAGACAGAGTGTAGGGCGCCTGCACACAACACCATGCGTTGATGCCATGTGTGCAGGCACCCAACACCACGTCCATACAAAAACATAGTGCAATCCATAGTACAAAGACAGAGTGTAGGGCGCCTGCACACAACACCATGCGTTGATGCCATGTGTGCATATGTGCAGGCACCCAACACCACGTCCATACAAAAACATAGTACAATCCAGATAAAAATTCAGCTTTTACAGAGGCCAGTTTCGAATTGCAGCCATCCGTAGGTGCCCTTTGAGAGCAGTTTTGAAGGAGCCAAGGGATTCACATGTCTTAATGTGTGTGTGTGTGTGTGTGTGTGTGTGTGTGTGTGTGTGAGTGAGGGGGGGGGGGAGGACATGGGAGCGTAACATTAAGTGAAACAATACAAAGATACAATACAAATATATTATATAAATATTATAACTATGAACTCTATTTATTTACTTTCGTCTGTTTTTGTCATTTCTGATTTTCATAAAGTGCTAATTTAAATGAAATCTTATTTTATTTATATAGTGGAATATATAAAATGGGTTAATTACATGCCACTCATTATGAGCTGCATGGTGTAATTAACCCATTACGACATGAGCCTGACTAAATTCCTTAGAATTCAGTAGTATTCAAACATCATCATGCCATGGTCCCCCAAAATGATTTGGCTGCGGACCCCCCTCCCCACCTGAAGAGGATTTGTGAGAAGATTTGTGTTGAAATAATTAATGCTAATAGGACTGGTTGTTAAAGACAAGCTCCAGCTTTGTCTGCCATGTATTAACCCATTTTGACCTGAGATCAGATTCTAGAAATGTCTTCTACATCCTGACAGGTTTCTGAAAAAGCAATGTTTCTATGTCAGTTGTTCTTCGATTTTTCAAAAATAGCAGATCTGCTATTTTTCAATAGCTAAAGCATAAGGTAATGCTAACACCAAAAGGGGTTCCCGCCCCAAAATGGGTTAATAGCCAACATGTATATGGATGAAGGGGTTAAAATGATTGTCATCTGTATGTTATCGGTTTTGTTTTTTGTTTGTTTTTCATTTTATCATTTTAAGTAATTGTATTGTATTGTGTTTTGTTGTATTGTCTGTTTGTCAAAAAAATAAAAATGCATATTGTTAAAAAAAAAGATTGTCATGCTTTCTTTGTCATGCATGCTATTCTTTTGTAAATATGATTTGTTCTAGTATAGCACGTGGTGCTTATATCATTGGTTCTCAAAATGTTTCATGTCAAGGACCCCCAATGTATGGCGTTGTCACCTGGATCAACTCCAAGTCTGCTCATGAGGGGCAAGGGACGCGTAGCATCAAAATAAAGCTCAACACAATCCAGGCCGGTCTATGCAGGCGTGTGCACGAAATGAGCATGAATGTGACAATTTCACAGGGCTGTGCCTCTCATTGAAAATGTATCACTATAGGCACGTCAGTCGCTGCCCTTCTGAAAAGGCCTTACATGTGATGTTTGGAAACATTTCAAAATGTAATGTGAAAGCAGTTATTTGGTAGTCTTAAAATAAGTACTTACTACTACAAATTGTCTTAAAAGTCACACTGTGGCTGCAATCTTGTCTCAGATAGTAATTTTAGCTTGATGTACATGTACAATTATTTGATTGAAGATGTAATAACTTAGTAAGAGAAAAAAGAAATATAATCTAAAAACAAGATTAGTCATCTTATACATTTTTCTCTTGTTTAGTATTATTAAAACAAGATCAATAATCTAGCATGGCTAGATATAAGTTGGCAATTCTTGCTAAGATCATTTTTTTTGCAGTGTATATATATATATATAATAGTTACCTATAGTAGGACACTGTGTGTAGGGTGAGGAAGGTCAAAGCCCTGGTCTGGTCATGGGTCGTGGCTGTGCTGTATAGCTGCTAAATCCTGTGGGGCCCACAGGATTTAGCACAGTGTGGGCAGTAGAATGGACAGAACAGAACAGAGAATTACAGTACATTTTACAAGCACAAAAAAAACTTAACTGTGCAGCAACACCATAAAGCATTATACACTTGTTTACAATAGGGCCCACCATGTTCAATTCATCATAACAATTAAACAGGAACTCATCATAGGGGAGGTAAAAAAAAAAAAAAAAAGGAAAGAAAGAAACAAACATGTGAGGGGAAAAGGGGTGGGGGGATTCATTGATTGAAATATGTATTAACAGTTTGCAGAATTACAGTACATTTCAAGCACAAACTCAATATAAAGACTGTTATCTCATCTGTGAGTGGACGACCCAATAAAGCATTACACTTAGAGGGTCCACCTTGTTCAATTCATCAAAACATTTAGAGACGTACAAATAGACACTTCTATAATATAGTCAAAGAACAGAACAGGAATTCATCACAGGTTTTACATTTGAGATCAGACCTAGTTATAAACCATGTTCCTCCCATGGGCCCACCCTTAGAGTATATATGAGCCCACCCATCGCCCACTTCAGTGCCCAGTATTCTCAAGTAGTTCCATTATGAAAGACTCGCACACGGTCGCACTTTCATCGCGTCACTGACTGCGTATAACCAATGCGGGACCGGCCGGTTGTTTGTGAGGTTGAATGAGCACAGCTGGGTTCTATAAACTTTACTGATAGACTGTACTCACTGTAGACATGGCCACGGGCACGGACAGCGCTTTTAAAGTAAGCATATTATATCATTCATTACCTTCCTGATAGTTAGGCTTTGATGAATTGAAAGTGGTGGACCCTATTGTAAACAAGCGTAATGCTTTATGGTGTCGTCCACTTACAGCTGTTAACGTTTTTTGTATTGAGTTGTAGGCTACGTGAAGTTGTACTGTAATTCTGCAAACTGTTAATAAATCAATCAATCAGGCTGCCACGACAACATTGATCCCTGTTCTATGACTGATCACGAAAAGCATCGACATGTTTTGACTGTACATGGTTCATAACCATGCACTGTCTCGACATGACATGACTGTAGCCTACCAGATGCTTCTGGATTATTTGGGGGTGACAGTCAGACATTATTCGCAGTCTATTTATTATTGTACATAATTATTATTTCCAGGTTTCCTCTCTGAACGGCAAGGTGGCATTGATCACGGGCGCCAGCTCGGGCATCGGCGCGGGCACGAGCATCATGTTCGCGAAGCTGGGCGCTCAGCTGGCGCTGAACGGGCGCGACCTGGACAACCTGGCCAAGGTGGCCAGACAATGCACCGAGTGTGGGGCGGCCGAGGTGAGCCTTTATTTCTGCCCCAAAGCCACGCATGCCACGTGGATCCGTTGTTAGCTTGTTGTTACGAAACAAGGTCTATATACCGGTAGGTTGTTAGTGTTTGCATTGCAACATGAGTTAAGTGAGTTATATGATGAATTCCTGTTCTGTTCTAAGTGTCTATTTGTCTCTAAATGTTTTGATGAAAGGTGGACCCTCTTGTAAACAAGTGTGTAATGCTTTATTGGGTCGTCCACTCACAGTTAACAGTCTTTGTATTGAGCTGTGCTTGAAATGTACTGTAATTATGCAAACTGTTAATACATACATATTTCAATCAATCAATCAATGGGATGCCAAGCATTAGAGATGCGAATAATGGAGTAAACATTTATACTCTTTTTCTTTTGATGGTTTTATTATTCAATGACATTTCCTAAAATATGTATGCACTGGGAATACAGTAACAAAGATCAGCCACTACCATTAAGGGACACAGATCAGATGTTGCCAAAACAACCAAACCGAGTAAATAGTAACCAATACAAAAGCCTGCCTATGTAACTACTATAAACAAAGCTTTGATAAAAAAATGTATAAGTGGCATTCCGAAAGAATATATATTCAAAGATTTGTGTCACATTTTCATGATTTTTCAAAAAATAGCAGACCTACAACAGACCTACAGCTCGTAGCGCGGCGCGCTATGAGCTTGTAGATCATTGCAAATGCCAACAGTCACAGTTCTCAGTCATTTCTGTCAATTTAAAAACGTCACTTAATCAGGCAAACTCACACTATCATTATTAATCAAAGCAGCAGTGAATCATCCTGAGGAAAGAAAAAAAAGAAAGTATCACAGGTAATTTCTCCCTGCATAAACTGTCACCAAAATGTCTTGTGTGCGCGTACGTGTGTGTGTGTGCCACGAGATAGAAAACCCATTGGACTAAACCAAATTATAAAACAGCAAAGGGAAAACTATCTGACACATTGGAAAGAAGCAACACAAAAGCAGAGTAAACTAGAATGCTATCTGGCCCTAAACAGAGAATACACAGTGGCAGAATACCTGAGCACCGTGACCGACCCAAAACAAAGAAAAATCTTAACTAGGTACAGACTCAGTGAGCACAGTCTCGCGATCGAGAAAGGCCGTCATAGGCAGACCTGTATCCCGAGAGAAGACAGACTATGCACCCACTGCACACTAAACGAAGTGGAAACCGAGCTACACTTCCTAACCATCTGTCCATTGTACCAAGACATCAGAGACACATACTTCCCACAGATTACAACCACACACGGAGATTTTGAAAACATGACCAATGACAAAAAACTCCCATTTCTGCTGGGCGAAGTACAACAATGTGCAAACACAGCAGCAAGATTTGTGAGTTGCTGTGATAGGAGAAGGATATCAAATGGAACACAACCACCCTAAAGACTAATCATTGTGTATATTCCTGCACTATACCTGCATCGAGTTATCTTGGTACACAGAAGTTGATCTATTGAAGATTCTGACCTTCAAAGTACATAATTTTTGTTTTGATTGTATTGCTGTATTGTTGTTTTGTTCTTTCTGCTTTGGCAATGTAAACGTATGTTTTCTCATGCCAATAAAGCCCTTTGAATTGAATTGAATTGTGTGTGTGTGTGTGTGTATATCTGTGTGTGTGTGTGTGTGTGTGTGTGTGCGTGCGTGTGTGCGTGTGTGTGTGTGTGTGTGTGTGTGTGTGTGTGTGTGTGTGCGCGTGTGTGTGACTGTCCAGCCCTTGCTAGTCCCAGGAGACCTGACCAGTGAGGACACGGTGAGGAAGACAGTCCAGGACACCATCGCTCGCTTCGGGCGTTTGGACGTGCTGGTCAACAGCGCTGGCATTCTGGCCATGGGCTCCATCCAGACGGAAGAGCTGGCTCAGTATGACAAGGTCATGAACGTCAACGTCAGGTCAGTGGGCACGGGGCAGGTGGGCATGGGGCAGGTGGGCACCACGGGGCATGGGGCAGGTGGGCACGGGGCCACCCTGGGCAAGACCGCGACTGAAAAGACTTTTAGCGGAAGTATCGCTGAAGGAAATGATGTTGATGCTTTACAAATCAGTTTACATTCTCCGCGAATGAAGTGTTGTGATTGGTCGGGAAAATATCGTATCTGGGGGGAAATACATCTGACGGATATTCCGGAGGATACGTCCGCCGATAGCTTCTCAGCCTTACTGTGACCAGGCTTTACTTTTCGCAGATAAGTAAGCCTGGGACCGAGACTAGCACGGGGCAGGTGGGCATGGGGCACACCGACAACGGCTCGCCACACACGGAATCAGACATAACAATATTGTGGACTAAATATACCTCAATATCGATATTGTCACCACATTTTGACCGACGAAAGAAAATAATGACCTCAACTTTACTGAAAAAGATGACACTTATACCATTCCGATATAAGTCCCAGATGATCTAGTCTAACATCAGAATGTCAATATAAAGTATATTATATTGTCCAAACCTACTGCAGATCATGATCAATATGTCTCACTTTTACTGGGTAGTGCACACTTCTATAGGCCCAGAATAGGTTAACCCATTCTGACCTGAGATCAGATTCATACGAGGTTTCCACGGGACACACACTGGTCTGATTAACCCATTCTGACCTGAGATCAGATTCTAAAAATGTCAGTAGCTCTTCGATTTTTCAAAAATAGCAGACCTACAAGCTCTTATCGCGCCACTCGGTGGCGCGATATGAGCTTGTAGATCTGCTATTTTTCAATAGCTAAAGCATAACATGATGCTAACACCAAAATGGGTGCCCGGTCAGAATGGGTTAAATAACTGTTCCAACACCTGTAAGTAGATCTAGCAGGTTCTGCTTTGTAGCAAAGCATCTTCAATGTTTACTTCACCTGGCTATATTTCTCCTGGCCTTTTATTTATTTCCACTGATTCTTTGTTCTTTTATATGATCCAGATCTGTTTATCAACTGACACAACTCTGTGTTCCTCATCTGATGAAGACCAAGGGCTCCATCATCAACGTGTCCAGCATCACTGGACAGAGATCAGTAGGTGTCATGGTTTGAAGGAGTTAAGTTGTGTATTATTGCCTTGAGGCTTGGGGCGATTTGGAGAAAAACAATATCGGGCTGGGCGGAGCGCCTGGTTCCCCCGGGCCTGTTCGGACATCGCGCTAAGTATAGAGGAGTCCCTGCAGGGGCGGGCGGTTCTTTTGGCCGCGGGACCCCACCACCTAAGGCCCAGGAGGGGAGCTTAAGGGTGGGCACTCGGGGACGGGCCTGTTATGATATTTTGAGATTTGACTTGTGACAATGCACCTCAAAATAGCTGAATGTATTGTGACTCATTGCGAGCTTAATGTAGATGATGGATTTTCACTATTTGCCCCATTTTTTTTAAATGTATAAAAATAAGACTCAAATGATTAAAACCAGACATCCAAAATCCCAGTTTATATCTAGAGTCACATGTCACAATATGGATAATATTATAATATTGATACAGTGCCCAGCCATACCCAGTACCCACGTACAGTACGGTATGTACACAGATTAATGTTGGACTTTGTAAAGCATGATGACGATGTAGTAATTGTGTTTTTCTTGACACAGTTCCCTGGAGTCCTGGCCTATTGCATGTCAAAGGCAGCCATTGACCAATTCACAAGCTGTGTAGCACTTGGTGAGTGAACCATTTCTCTCTCTGTGTGTGTGTGTGTGTGTGTGTGTGTGTGTGTGTGTGTGTGTGTGTGTGTGTGTGTGTGTGTGTGTGTGTATGCGTGTAAATTCCACGTTTTCATTGGTGAAGTTGAAATAAATGCATGGGAAGTCATACAACTACTTAATGTTTCAGAGCTGGCTCCGATGCAAGTGAGAGTGAACTCTGTTTGGTAAGTACAGTACTATCAATATTTGATGGTGACACACAAACCCAGCTTGATGATCAACACATCCACATCCACCATGAAAACCTGAGGGGAAACCGCTCTCTAACGTTGCGTTAGACTAGAGAGCACATCATTAAACCGCTCTCTAACGTTGCGTTAGACTAGAGAGCACATCATTAAACCGCTCTCTAACGTTGTGTTAGACTAGAGAGCACATCATTATTTAACCCGTTTAGGCCCGACGTCGACATTTAAAAAATGTCTTCAAAATCCTGACAGTTTTCTGAAAAACGTATGTTTCTGTATCAGTGGTTCTTGAGACACATTTTCACGATTTCTCAAAAATAGCAGACCTACAAGTTCAGGTGAACAGTCAACTGACACGCAATAGAACATCTATACAAGCTGGTAGATCTGCTATTTTTTGAAAAACATTTGAACAATCTTGAAAATAGGGCTTGCCTTAATAACCCATTTAAACCAGGAGAGATGTTAGATTTGAGCTATGTTTATATGGAGAGAGCAACATACAATACGTTTTTCAAAACCCTCTTAGGATTTAGAACAGTGGTTGTAGACCAGTGGTTCACAAAAATAACAGATCTACAAGCTCACAACACTTCACTTTGTGCCGCACTGGAAGTGGAAGCTTAGGTACATTGTGTATGTAATAATGAGCTGCTATGTGTTCTGTTTTTTGACTCCACCTCTTTAGTCCAGGTGTGATCGTCACCGAGGTCCACAAGAGGGCGGGGCTGGACGAGGAGCAGTACGCTCAGGTAAGGCTGAACGTTCCAGAACCACCAAAACATCTGACCGCTCCCCAGCAAACACACAGACAAGACCGCTCCCCAGCAAACACACAGACAAGACCGCTCCCCAGCAAACACACAGACAAGACCGCTCCCCAGCAAACACACAGACAAGACCGCTCCCCAGCAAACACACAGACAAGACCGCTCCCCAGCAAACACACAGACAAGACCGCTCCCCAGCAAACACACAGACAAGACCGCTCCCCAGCAAACACACAGACAAGACCGCTCCCCAGCAAACACACAGACAAGACCGCTCCCCAGCAAACACACAGACAAGACCGCTCCCCAGCAAACACACAGACAAGACCGCTCCCCAGCAAACACACAGACAAGACCGCTCCCCAGCAAACACACAGACAAGACCGCTCCCCAGCAAACACACAGACAAGACCGCTCCCCAGCAAACACACAGACAAGACCGCTCCCCAGCAAACACACAGACAAGACCGCTCCCCAGCAAACACATAGACAAGACCGCTCCCCAGCAAACACACAGACAAGACCGCTCCCCAGCAAACACATAGACAAGACCGCTCCCCAGCAAACACACAGACAAGACCGCTCCCCAGCAAACACACAGACAAGACCGCTCCCCAGCAAACACCCCAGCAAACACACAGACAAGACCGCTCCCCAGCAAACACACAGACAAGACCGCTCCCCAGCAAACACACAGACAAGACCGCTCCCCAGCAAACACACAGACAAGACCGCTCCCCAGCAAACACACAGACAAGACCGCTCCCCAGCAAACACACAGACAAGACCGCTCCCCAGCAAACACATACAAACGAGATCTAGACTGCATCAGCAGTCTGCAAAGCAACTCGATCCCAACCCAATCTACCATTATTAAATAAACACTCAAGCCTAGAGTACCACCAGTTCTCATCTGAGTTGCATCAGCCCTGATTTAAACGACACATCCAAGTTACCACCGAAGCGATTTGTATCACGATTGAATACCAGCTTTTTTGTACTCTGTAATGCGACTCTTTCTTCCCTCCTCCCCCACCATGCAGTTCCTAGAGAAGTGCAAGCAGACGCACGCTCTGGGGCGGCCGGGCGAGGTGGACGAGGTCGCCCACGCCATCGCCTTCCTGGCGTCCGACGCCGCCAGCTTCATCACGGGGGTCAACCTGCCCGTGGACGGGGGGCGCCACGCCATGTGCCCCAGATGAAAAGGCCAAATCACCTCCCACTGCAGAGATACAAGCCTCCATGTGGCCATCACCTCCCACTCAGTGGTGTGCACAGATAGACACTAGGGGGTGCTGCCCTTGACAGTCTGAAAAAAAGAAAACTTTTTTTTTGGTACAGTGTATAGTATGTGGACCATGGTGACATTGATCAATTCTTGATTTAAAAAAAAGCTTCTAATATATTATTTATGCCCCAAAATCTATAAATCTCACACTATTTAAGGCAACCCGGCCGGTTCCACACGCTGCACAAGATGCCCTTTTCTTCACTTGAGCACCACCTGCCCCTCTAAATGTCTGTGCACGCCACTGCTCCCACTACAGATACAAGCCTGCATGTGGCCATTAATTAATGCAACATAATATACAGTCAGAAAACATTCAAATACCACCGTCTACAGTACAGTATCTACCTTTGTTTTACATTTAAAATAAGACCATCCAGACACCCTTAAAGTGAAAGCTGAATAACAACGTGTCCCTGAATTGTGGAGATTGGAATGTAGAATTATTATTGTTCAGAAATAATTCTGCTTCAGTTGCGCAGGGGTCCAGCTGTTTAGGCGTTGGTAGTTCAATCCAGTATTTCAGCTGCACAATATAAGCCTGGAGATAAAGTTGAAATAAAAAATGAAAGCAATTTAAATGCATTGTGTTTTCTTAACAGGTGCCGTTGGGATTTATTTGGCTCCTGGGGTGAGAGCGTCTATTGATTACTTTTATATTTTTCCATTTAGACACGGCTACTATGAAGACTCAAAACATCAATAACATTAAAGAAAGAATTTCAAATAAAAAACAATTTGGGTGCTTTTGAGGAAAAAAGTGTCAATCTTTGACTATATTGTCAAATTAGTTTTCAGACATTTATTGAAATGTCTGTTGAATCAGACTTGCTGAGTCGAGCATAGAATACAAATGAAGACGTGTCGTACTGAAATAGTATAAACACAGTGGCCCAGTTGGTAGTTCTGTCTCCTCACAGCTAGAAGGTCCTGGGTTCGATTCCCACAGTTGGTAGTGCTGTCTCCTCACAGCTAGAAGGTCCTGGGTTCGATTCCCACAGTTGGTAGTTCTGTCTCCTCACAGCTAGAAGGTCCTGGGTTCGATTCCCACAGTCGGTAGTTCTGTCTCCTCACAGCTAGAAGGTCCTGGGTTCGATTCCCACAGTTGGTAGTGCTGTCTCCTCACAGCTAGAAGGTCCTGGGTTCGATTCCCACAGTTGGTAGTTCTGTCTCCTCACAGCTAGAAGGTCCTGGGTTCGATTCCCACAGTTGGTAGTGCTGTCTCCTCACAGCTGGAAGGTCCTGGGTTCCATTCCCGCTGGGGGGCATGTTCTCTCCTCTGCGTCATCAGTGCCCATACCCGAGGCGGGGTTGGCAAAAGGGCCTTTCTGTGTGGAGTTCACATGTTCTCCCTGTGTCCCCTATAGCAGTGATACTCAACCTCAGGCCCGCGGGACCATTATGACTGGCCCACCAATGAAAATCTAAAAAAAAGAAGAAAAAAAAACCTGGAAAATGAAATAAAAATAAATAAATCTGAATGAAGTTATCTTTAATTACATTATTATAAGTAATACTATTAGAGTTGTACTATTACTCGAACGAAAATAAAAGCTTGGGGGGGGGGGGGGGGGAGATGCAATGCAAATGAAAGACATATACTGTGTATCCCTATTCCCTGACATAATTTTATAGCTAAACGGACAGAATTCTATTTTATTTGAATGATGAAACCCAGCTGCCATTAATAGTTGGAAATGGAAATTGCGGAAATTGCGGAAATGGAAATTGCGGAAATTGCAGAAATTGTAATTGCGGAAATTGCGGAAATTGCGGAAATGGTGGAAATGGAAATTGCGGAAATGGAAATTGCGGAAATGGTAATTGCGGAAATTGCGGAAATGGTGGAAATGGAGGAAATGGAAATTGAGGAGATTTTCGTAATTTTATCTACTGGCCCCTGGCCCCTTGCCATTTTTGTAATGTGGCCCACAGGTAAATCTATTTGAGTATCCCTGCCCTATAGGGTATATGGGGTACATGTACATGTTCTCCCCGTGTCCCCTAGGGTAGGGGTGCCTCCCCCTGGCCAGCCGGGGCGCCTGATGGAGGGGAAAGGAACTGGTCGGAATAACGTGTTCCTTCCACATGCAACGTCCGGCCGGGGAAACTCCCCCCTGTCACGAGAAAAGAAGCAGCTTGGACTCCTCATGCATAGAAGGAAGCATGAGGTCAGTCCGCTGCCCCCCCCCCCCCCAGGTTGGCAGAGGAAGTGTAGTGCCCAGGATTACATTCGATAATTGACACTGGGGAGAAAAAATGGGTTGCAAAATCGTGGGATAAAATTTGAGTAAAAAAGTAGTAAGTATGGCTGTATAATACAGCCATACCTTACGACTGTATAACACACAAGGCCCTCTGAACTCCTACTGTATGCCCACGATACAATTTTTCCGATTCAACTCGATTCTCAATCCGAAAACGATTTAAATAAAATTCATACGCATTTTTTTCCAGATTCAAAACGAGTCGATTCAATACATAGGATTTCATCACAATCTAATCTAATCTACAGTAACTTGAAAATGACTGTTTACTGTGATTTAGGGTAAGCTTACATTTCATATCACAAAAGTCTTGTAATTGTAACCAGAAGATTTAAATTAAAAGAAATCGATTCTAATTCGAATCGATTTCTTTTGACACCCCTAATCAGTTTGGTACAGTTTGATCGAAGGAGCAAACACAGACTGTCACCAAGAAAATATTCTTGATGAAAACATTTAAATCATTTGAATAGGAATTAAAACCCAAAGGGAATTTAAATATTGTTTTAAATAGCCTCCACGGGATAGTTTGCATAATTTTACACATTTAAAGTTTCCAAAACATGTAAAGAAAAGGAAAGAAACCTAAAATTAACTTAGTTACAGATTCATGAAAATAATATTGCCAATGTTGGAAAATGTTAGCTTTACAAATAACGAAAAGAAAAGTGAATTTGGCCTCTCTTTTTGCATTCATACTTCATATGGTAGTACATTTACTTAAGTACTGTACTTTTGAGGTATTTGTACTTTTCCAATACAAGTATTTCTAATACAAGTCACATGGTTTGACCAAACGTTTGTGTTTGATTTTTTGACTATTTGTGAAAATGTGGTGCAAATCTTATGAATATAGGCTACAGTATATTCTATCAGAGCTAACGTTTTTAACTAAAATCTTTGCTTCTGAGTGGGGGTTCCCTGGAACAACATATTTTCAGATGGTGGTCGGCAATCAAATACAGATAATTCTGGGGGTCCTTGGCATGAAAAAGGTTGTGTGGTCCTTAATGTCCGGAACTACTTAAAACACATTGTGTGCCCACGCAACACTTTAAAAATAGTAACCCATGGTGCCCTCTTTTTACATACATTTTCTTTTACATTATAATATAATATTTTTATAATAATTTTTCTGCTAAGACGTCCACAGACGTCTTGGGCACCACATACAGGTAATGTATGTAATGTATGTAATGTAGTCTGTGGACATCTTGGGCACACAACCAACCAGACCAGTCCAGAACCCCCACCACGGGTCTTAGGGCCGATTCATACTCCAATTTTACCGCTGTTTCGGCGCTGTAGTGCCGAAATGATTCCGGCTCGTCAGAAATTTTCAGTAGCACCGAAGAGCCGACTTTAGGACGGTACGGTACGGTACCCCCCCCCCCCCCCCCCGAACCTCAAATGACGTCACATTGTAGGCTCTACAGCGCCGAACCGACTTTTATTCAGCTCTAAAATAGGAGTATGAATTGGCCCTTAGGCAATCAATTAATACCTTTGCAGCCACTATATTAATGACAAGTATTTCCTACAGCTTTTTTAAGTCCAAAACTCTGAACCAAAACCTTTAAAAGTTTAAATAGACGAATAGCCGATCTACAACACGACGTGTCACTCACGTTGTGAGTTTGTACATCGTCTATTTCTGCAGAGCACCATCGTTCGCACGACGGAGAATAAATGAAGCATTATAAGAGGTTCAAAAGACGTCCAAATGGAGACGGTGTATCCTGGAGGACACACAATAATATAATATATACTGTACCTGAATGAATGCTACTGTATGAGAGACGGTGTATCCTGGAGGACACACAATAATATAATATATACTGTACCTGAATGAATGCTACTGTATGAGAGACGGTGTATCCTGGAGGACACACTATCATATATATATACTGTACCTGAATGAATGCTACTGTATGAGAGACGGTGTATCCTGGAGGACACACTATCATATAATATATACTGTACCTGAATGAATGCTACTGTATGAGAGACGGTGTATCCTGGAGGAACACACTATAATAATTATACTGTACCTGAATGAATGCTACTGTATGAGATCTGCCTGTTTGTTCACCCGAATTGTTTTCTGAAAGACTCGTGGAACAATTAGCTATTGCACTTTATATTACAATATACAGTACATATACAAGTATAAATAATACTAAAACAAAAAAATTATGTAACATTAAAAAATAACTATTGTTGCATTTTGCAAAGTTGAATTGTTCCATTGTTTCTGTACAGATCTATTTATCGTTGATTCACGCACATTTCTTTCTTCTTCTTCTTTTAAAATAGGGTTATCAGTGAATATGTTACACCATGTGGTCCAAAGAGAGACGACAGAAGTCAGACTGGTTCATATTTACTTCCTTCTACCGTGGCCTTAGTTTCCAGGTCTTGTATTAACCAGGGCAGCGGTGGCCGAACGGTTTGCGGAGCGGTCTTGATATCGGAAGGTCGCTAGTTCGTATCCCCGGACCGGCACGTTAAAATTACCACCGCTGAAGTGCCCTTGGACAAGGCATTGAACCCCTACCATGAAATGTTCTATGAGCAGGGCCTGGCTGTAAACAAGTTCTTGAGCTTAGTCCAGTTACCCTGGGTAAACATAGTACCTTTCCTTAGTCCAGTTACCCTGGGTAAACATGGTAACTTTCCTTTCCTTTGTTTGGCCTTAGTTTCCAGGTCTTGTATTAACCAAACAAGTCTCTGAAGAAATGAAATTAAAAAAAATAAGCTTATTTATGTTCCATTAGTCCCCCCCTCTCTCTCTGGGTGTGTGAGCACACTTGGGATTCCGGCGTCTCTTCCTGGTTTTTAGACAGGTTTTTTAGATGGAAATTAAGCTCCACCCACGCGCCAGAATGCCGCCGTGTAGGCCAGATTCCCCCGGAAGCGCTTGCCTCTGCCGCGTGGGTGGAGCTTCATTTACATCTAAAAAACACGTCTAAAAACCAGGAAGAGATGCCGGGCCATGAGCGACTTTTGGCATCTTCGTGATGCTCAAGTGTGCCTGTGATGTCTCTCTCTCTCTCTCTCTCTCTGGTTTCTGCAGTCCAAGCATATCATGCGAGACCCGGGAGCATTGAGGGACACGTCCGTCCCCCAGAGGGCCCCAGAGGGACACATCCGTCCCCCAGAGGGACACGTCCGTCCCCCAGAGGGCCCCAGAGGGACACATCCGTCCCCCAGAGGGCCCCAGAGGGACACATCCGTCCCCCAGAGGCCCCCAGAGGGACACGTCCGTCCCCCAGAGGGACACGTCCGTCCCCCAGAGGGCCCCAGAGGGACACGTCCGTCCCCCAGAGGGACACGTCCGTCCCCCAGAGGGCCCCAGAGGGACACATCCGTCCCCCAGAGGGCCACGTCCGTCCCCCAGAGGGCCCCAGAGGGACACGTCCGTCCCCCAGAGGGACACGTCCGTCCCCCAGAGGGACACGTCCGTCCCCCAGAGGGCCCCAGAGGGACACGTCCGTCCCCCAGAGGGCCCCAGAGGGACACATCCGTCCCCCAGAGGGACACGTCCGTCCCCCAGAGGGCCCCAGAGGGCCCCAGAGGGACACATCCGTCCCATTGAGTATTAAAAGGATAGAGACTGATCTGGCGCGAAGCTCCGCCCCCCCCGCTATTCATGTCAGTGGAAGTTGCTCAGTGGCGTTTTGAAGCACCCGGAAGGACCGTCTATTTCCGCCGATTCAGCATTTGGGCACCACATTTTGGTGCCCAAATGCGGAAGTGCAACCGAGCGCTCAATGTTAAAGCCCAGCTGCTGCACGGGGGTTTCCTCGTCATGAATCCACGGGTCCGCGACCGTCCACCTGCAGTCCTTCCTCTTACCACTAGGGCCCAGCGCTTCAACGTTGGAGTGCCTCACTGGCCCCTTGGTCTGTCCCCCAGGGGGACACGTCCGTCCCCCGTGCAGTCGGTCAGTCAGTGCCTCCTCTGGAGGAGCGCTCCATTCGCTCCGCCCGGCCCTTCGGGGGTCACCTGGAGGGCTATAAGAAGCACACGGGTCCCACCTCCAGGTGGTAGTGTGCCCCCGCCTCCTCGGTGGCGGCGGGCAGGTTGTACACGTCCACGATGGGCAGTAAGTTGGGGTCCTGGGTCTGGAAGATGAAGTGGGTCTGGTGCCAGCGGCCATCTTTGATCTGTTGAAACGTTTAAGAGAATGTTGTCACGATACAACGTACACGATACACGTACACACGACGACACCCCGTGTGGAGTGAGGGGTGGGGCTCTTAGCATCGTACATGATCATGACGTCAAATAGACAATATGCCTGTTCGCTCAGACACTATGTCACTAAATTGTCCATTCATTGTCAGTGGGAATATAACACCTTGAGGGCTCCCGGGGTTATTTAATCCATTAAATCCAAGTGTTTAGTTTAGTTTATTTTGATCAATTCAACAGTGTAACATAAATCAGTACCTTAAATATTCACATTCTCTTATAGATAAAGGCATCGGCTGAAGCTCAAAGCTTATTGATGCCTACCTATCCTTTGTACATATTTTAAACTCACATAAATGTATTGTATATAATTATATATATATTTTTTTACATTCACATTCCTTCTGTTGTTCGTTAAAACGAACATTAATATTATTCAGTTTATGCCCTCGAAAATTCATTCTTATACCTCCAATTATTTACCTACATATATATCACTCATACATACATGGATGCATGGGTTAAAATGACCCCAAAAATGTATGAATGTGAAATATCCCTTTCAATTGAACTTGAACTTGAATAATACGGCTCAATATTGAGGTCAGGGGTCAAAATGTTTGATGACTCAGGGTGGGAGTGCTGGTTGAAGTGTCGCATGATGTGAACTACATTACATTACATTACAGGACATGATGTGAACTACATTACATTACATTACAGGACATGATGTGAACTACATTACATTACATTACAGGACATGATGTGAACTACATTACATTACATTACAGGACATGATGTGAACTACATTACATTACATTACAGGACATGATGTGAACTACATTACATTACATTACAGGACATGATGTGAACTACATTACATTACATTACAGGACATGATGTGAACTACATTACATTACATTACAGGACATGATGTGAACTACATTACATTACATTACAGGACATGATGTGAACTACATTACATTACATTACAGGACATGATGTGAACTACATTACATTACATTACAGGACATGATGTGAACTACATTACATTACATTACAGGACATGATGTGAACTACATTACATTACATTACAGGACATGATATGAACTACATTACATTACATTACAGGACATGATGTGAACTACATTACATTACATTACAGGACATGATGTGAACTACATTACATTACATTACAGGACATGATGTGAACTACATTACATTACATTACAGGACATGATGTGAACTACATTACATTACATTACAGGACATGATGTGAACTACATTACAGGACATGTCGCCGCCACAGGGTCAACCCACGGCACTCAAGTGTCATTATTATTATTATTATAATGGTCATCATCATATGTGTCTAAATTTGACTGAGGGACTGCCATTGGATTTTTTTTAATTTTCTTTTGTTCACGTCATATAAAAGCAGGGAATCATAGCTTTAAATTGACATATTGGTTGTTCAGTTTGACCCACCAGATTGAATTGAGAAAAGAGGCTTGAAAGGTTCACTTCTGTGGTCTCTAACATTACACCTAGCTACATGTTTAAGCATTTATTTCATATTTACATGTCTTCTGTGGTCTCTAACATTACACCTAGCTACATGTTTAAGCATTTATTTCATTATTTACATGTCAATTTCAGCTCTGACACTTATTTCAGACATGCTGTAAGTATGTGAAGAGTCTGCCTGTGCTATTAATTCATAAAAATAAAAAATAAAAAAAGTTTTACTCCTCTGGTGAAAAGCTAGAATTTGCGCGATGGCAGTCTCTCAGTCAAATAAATCTGGTCACATATATACCCACCCAGCAGTCATCGGTGGGTACGAGCGGCTCCAGGAGGTCTCCGGCCTGGACCACCTCCCCGCTCCAGGCCCTGAAGCTCAGCGCCTGGGCGGAGGGCTGCAGCGAGGCGCCCGCCGCCCACACCGCCGTGTTCAGGCAGTGGACGGTGATGTGCTGAACCGCCTCGGAGCTCAGGAGGTGCAGGAAGTTCATCTGGATGCGGCCCACGCCCATGTCCAGCTATAGGGGGCGAGAGAGAGCCACAGGTCACTTCCGTTTGTTTTGATTGATTGATGAATTAAAGGGGGTGTCAGTGATTTCAGTCAAAAACCCTTAGGTTTCGTTTTTGCCTTTTGGGACACAAGCTTTCATCCAATCAGGATAGAGAACAAAAACGAAACCTAAGGTTTTTTGACCCCCAGGGGTTAACTGGGGACAGGGAGGAACTCCTTATATGGTCAGCACACTCTATATTAGAGAGGATTATCAAAAAAAAAAAAAAAAAAAGTGATATTTGAATAAAGTGAAATCACTGACTCTACCTTTAACAGTTTGCAGAATTACAGTACATTTCAATTACAACTCAATACAACAACTGTGACCTGTGAGTGGACGACACCATAAAGAATTACACTTGTTTACAATAGGGCCCACCATTTTCAATTCATCAAAACAATTAGAGACGTACGAATATACACAACTATAGTCACCAGTAAGACGCGCAGACGCGGGAAGCGAACGCAGCTCGTACATATTTGGGTTTTGGATGTATAGCTGCTTTGGGGACTCCTAATATGGTTATGGCTGAGTCATGGAGACACAAATCACTCAGCTCCATATATGGGCACAAAAGCGGGACAGACAGACACATCACTCAGCTCCATATATGGGCACAAAGGGGGGACACACACACAGACAGACAGACAGACAGACATGATCTGCTAGGTCTCATAGTAAGTGCTCACTGCATTCGCAAAAACAGGAAATCATCATAGCGGCAACCAGTCCAGTACAGGGGGGCAGTCAGACAGATATTTTGTGAAGCCACTAAGGAAATCGGGATTTCCTGAAAGTTCATATAATGGCCTGTTGTGGCGCTGTCATTGCACCCAGAAAAACCCATAGCCCCATAGAAGTCCATGTATTTGGGCCCAACTTCACCTAGACTGTATTACCTTAATAAACATGGTCATGAATACTTTCTGCTTCCAGTCACTAGTTTAAAGTCTCATTTCTAATGTCATAATATTCATTTTGGAAAATTATGGCAGCCTATGGCCAGCTGGGCCAAAATGGATCTAGAAAGATGGCGACTTACAATACAAGGACTGACAGGCTTCATCTTACGTTCATGTTAGACCCGGAGAACGCTTTGTCCATATTTTTTACAGTCTATGGTCCAGTAGCAAATGTAACGCCCAAGTCCCGATACTTGGGTGATACTGGACTGGTTGCCGAGGGAGTTCAGACATCAGACGTGCTCCAGAAACTGATATCCAAACGTTCACCGAGTTTATATTAGATGATATTTATTCTGCTCAAAGTCCTATACTATACAAATAAACATAAATAAAACCGTCGACGCACACAGGATAGAGGTCATCAGAACAGTCTAAAAACAGTTTGCCTCCGCTACTGGCAACACCTGCGCCTGATTATAGGGCCAGGATTAAATACCCTCCCTGTAACCATGGCAACCTGAACTTGATTGACAAAATGACAATGACAACTTAAACAATGTGGTGGCTCAAATGGCTCTTACACAAACCTTGGAGGCGCTGACGGGCTTCAGGCAGGTCTGTCCTCCGGTACTGAAGTCACAGGTCACCTCGATGGTGTCGGCGGAGCAGCCCAGGTTCGGGTCGATCCAATAAGTGCCTAAATGTACAGTTGATTTAGTTGACTAAAGGTATTCTTGGCAGGCCTTGATGGCGTCATAATGCCCGACTTATACGGTTTTATACGACTATAAAAATAGCACATCTTTTTTATTCAGTGTTCGTTGTGAACAACGCTAGTCAACAGAACACACATTTTTATCATAGTTTCAGTCGACAAAACTAACACTGGTTTACAAGAACTAAATCAGTGGTCCTCAAACAGTATTTCAATTAAGTATTGGCCTTGGACTAATAAGGGAAAATTTAGCTCAATGTGTGGCAAATCTGCAAAAAAAATGCTTACCACTAGCTTTCTTCACAGATGTGTTCATAAAGGTGTCTACTATCACAGAAACAATGTGTTCCAACCCAACTCCCCTTGGGAAACGCTGTGACAGCTGCTGAAAGTTGGGGTACCATAAACATCCAATATAAGGCAAAGAATTCAACATTTCATTATACTTTCAGTAGCATGTGACATGTCAAACTAGGGGGTTCTCATGATGCTGAAACCATTGCAAGCATTATTTTTGCACAAAGAACACCAACAATTGCCATAGCCGTCATCACAAATGTGATGAGGTCAGCACATTTGGGCACAGTTGGGATTCAGCATCATGAAAACCCCCTAGTTTGACATGTCACATGCTACTTAAAGCATAATGAAATTTTGGGAATTTTGTATGTGATAGTAGACACCTTTATGAACACATGTGTGGCGAAAGCTAGTGGTAAGCATTTATTTAGCAGATTTATTTAACTAATTTTCTAACTGAAGTCATAGGGAGAATGTCCTTAGTTTTACACATTGTCAAAAATCACAATGCGTCGCGATGCGAGCTTGTAGAACGGCTATTTTCAAAAGATTATGTACACATTCTGAAATTCTGCAAAATATGAGCACTTTTAGTACTTAAAGTACATTCTGATGCTGACACTTTTGTACTTTTTTCCCTTTCTCCAATATATTTTTTATCCCACGATTTTGCAACCCATTTTTCACCCCTGTGTCAATCATCTAATGTGATCCTGGGCTCTACACACCCTCCACCAACCTGGGGAGAGCAACGGACTTGAACTCATGCTTCCTTCATGCCTGAGTGTCCAAGTTACTCGTTTTGTACTTTTTAACCTACTACATTTTGAATACAGGATTTGTACTTGTAACGGATCTACTTTCTACTTTTTAACTTCAGTAAAAACATCCGAGTACTTTTCCCCCCACTGCCGGTCTGGTCACAGTCCTGGAGGTCTCGGCAGACGCGCGCCGGGTTGTCTCGGCTCCCGAGGGGCTTCTTGAGGCTCTGGACCAGAGTGCTGAGGTGCTGCAGGGTCCTGAAGATCTCCGCTCCCTGGTCCAACATGGGCATCTCCGGGTTCTGGTACTTCTGGGTTGTTGGGATGCAAGAAGAGAACAATTAAGGATGCAAAGAGGAGAGTCAATAATAATAATACCAATCTGGCATTTCACTGGACACGCACTTTGTTTATAATGTTAATTAACTTATTCTACACGGGAACCCCCTTTTGGTGTTTATAGTGTTATGTTATACTTTAGCTATTGGAAAGCAGATCTACAAGCTCATAGCGAGCTTGCAGATCTGCTATTTTTTTTTTTTATCTTGAAAATGTGGTGCAAATCTTTGAATGTACTCGCATTGAATGTATTTGCTCTGAAAGAATATACAGTTCTTTCAGAGAAAATGTTTTCAACTGAAAGTCTTTGCTTCTGGAGGGGTCCCTGGAACAACATAGCAGATCTACAAGCTCGTAGGTCTGCTATTTTTTGAACATTTGTGACAATGTGATGCAGATCTTTGGATATATATTCTTTCAAAGCTAACCTTTTCAACTAAAATCTTTGCTTCTGGAACAACATATTTTCAGATGGGGGTCGGCAGCTAAATGCAGATATTTTTTCCGACTATTGGAGCACCACTGACATATAGAAACATGGGTTTTTTTTCCAGAAAACTGTCAGGATTTAGAAGGCATTATTTTGTAGAATCGTCTAACTTTAACCTCAGGTTTAAGTTACATTTTGCCCCCCCGGCCAAAAAACCCAAACAAACAAACAATCTAAAACATATGTTCTTGTGCGGGGAAGACATGTGGTTTGTTTCTTCCTGGGCCTTAGATCCCACTGGCAGCTCTAAGACATTTGCCGTTAGTGAGATTAGCTCCAGACACACACGTGTCTGGATCGAGCTCTTACTCGACAGCTGTTGTGAAGTACACATAAATTAACCCATTTAGACCTGGGAACGATTCTACGAATGTCTTCTAAATCAGAACCCATGTTTCTGTGTCAGTCGTTAAACTATATGTTGTTCCAGTGAGCCCGAGAAGTAAAGATTTGAGTTAAAAACGTTCGCTCTGAAAGAATATACGTATATTCAAAGATTTGTGCCACGATTAAAAAAAAATAGCAGACCTACAAGTTGAGCTTGTAGATCTGCTATTTTTCAAAAGCTAAATTATAAAACACCAAAAGGGGTTCCCGCACAGAATGGGTTAAGTGTCTGGGTTTTTTTTTTATCATCATACAAGATATGATTTCATTTTACTTTCTTTAAAAACAAAAAAAAATAAATCACTTGAGGATAATTAAGCCCCATTGGGTTGCAGCAGCGACCCGTTTTCGAGGGGGGGGGGGGTCCGCAAATAAGGATCACATCAGCAGTCATAACTAAGCATGATTAACCCATTTAGGCCTGACGTCAGAAAAAAAAAGAAGTCTTCTAAATCCTGACAGTTTCCTGAAATACCTCATGTTTCTATATCGGTGGTGCTCAATATTTTTGATTGATTGATTGATTGAAATATGTATTAACAGTTTGCAGAATTACAGTACATTTCAAGCACAAACTCAATACAAAGTTTGTGCTTGAAATTGGGTCGTCCACTGTGAGTGGACGACCCAATTAAGCATTATACTTGTTGTTCAATTCATCAAATTTCATGCCAAGGACACCCAAAAATTCTATGTATTTGGCCACCAACCCCCATCTGAAAATATGTTGTTCCAGGGACCCCCCCCCCCCCCCCCCCCCCGGGCCAGAAGCAAAGATTTGAGTTAAAAACGTTGGCTCTGATAGAAATATTTGTGCCACATTTTCACGATTTTTCAAAAATAGCAGACCTACAAACTAATACAGCTAAATTATATGAAACACCAAAAAGGGGTTCCCGCACAGAATGGGTTAATATGAGCGACTCCGTTGCCGCGGGCCGGGAGGCGCCGACGCCGTAGCTTCTTCTGGGACTCACCTCTGACCTCAGCGCCGTGTGGGAGTCTATGATGACTTGAAAGGCAGCGCCCAGAGCCTCCTTCTTCTACCGACCGCACGAAGAAAACAACGCAATTAGGAACGACGAGGACTCCATTTCTGTCTCATTTGTTATGCTGCCTCTACCCCCCCCACACACACCCCCAAAGTCCCATAAACATGGAAATAAATGGAAACATACTTACTAATGAAGGCAGAGAGCTGGGAAGTCCCTAGAGGAATATAGACGTAGCATTATTATTATTATAGGTCTGGTGGGATTTTTGTTTACCAGAACGTGGGTTTTATTGAAATGGTTGCACAAAATGACGAGGAACTCACAGGTGGTCCGGGGGGTCCGCGAGGACCAGGAGGCCCCTAAGAATTAAGAAAAACATATGATGACACAGCGTTGTGTTATAAGACTACAAAGCATGTGCTGTTTAACCAAGACCATTATTTAAAGGACCACTTCACCACTTTTCTTCATATAATAGGTCCTCACTAATAATCATGATAAAATGGCACGATTTCTTTCTACTCATGCTGTGTCTCATAGAACGGCTGTAGGCAGTTCATAGTACATCATCATTAGGCAAGATATTTTTACTAAAATGTTTAGATTTTCATTATCGTGAGAACGATATGGCTTCCATTTTCGCATTGCAACTTTTCAGGACTATAAAAGCCTGCAGTTTCTATTAGCTTGTATTCCCCATCGATGATGTCACTGGAAGACGGTTTCTGAACTGCCCCACAGCCCTCCTATGAGACACAGACTGGTTTCTGAACTGCCCCACAGCCCTCCTATGAGACACAGACTGGTTTCTGAACTGCCCCACAGCCCTCCTATGAGACACAGACTGGTTTCTGAACTGCCCACAGCCCTCCTATGAGACACAGACTGGTTTCTGAACTGCCCCACAGCCCTCCTATGAGACACAGACTGGTTTCTGAACTGCCCCACAGCCCTCCTATGAGACACAGACTGGTTTCTGAACTGCCCCACAGCCCTCCTATGAGACACAGACTGGTTTCTGAACTGCCCCACAGCCCTCCTATGAGACACAGACTGGTTTCTGAACTGCCCCACAGCCCTCCTATGAGACACAGACTGGTTTCTGAACTGCCCACAGCCCTCCTATGAGACACAGACTGGTTTCTGAACTGCCCACAGCCCTCCTATGAGACACAGACTGGTTTCTGAACTGCCCCACAGCCCTCCTATGAGACACAGACTGGTTTCTGAACTGCCCACAGCCCTCCTATGAGACACAGACTGGTTTCTGAACTGCCCCACAGCCCTCCTATGAGACACAGACTGGTTTCTGAACTGCCCCACAGCCCTCCTATGAGACACAGACTGGTTTCTGAACTGCCCACAGCCCTCCTATGAGACACAGACTGGTTTCTGAACTGCCCCACAGCCCTCCTATGAGACACAGACTGGTTTCTGAACTGCCCACAGCCCTCCTATGAGACACAGACTGGTTTCTGAACTGCCCACAGCCCTCCTATGAGACACAGACTGGTTTCTGAACTGCCCACAGCCCTCCTATGAGACACAGACCGAGTAGAAAGAAATTGCGCCATCTTTTCATGATTATTAGTGAGGACGAAGTATAGGTTGAAAAGTGGTGAAGTGGTCCTTTAACCCATTCTGACCTGAGATCAGATTCATACGAGGTTTCCACTAGGACACACACTGGTCTGATTAACCCATTCTGACCTGAGATCAGATTCTAAAAATCTCAGTCGTTCTTCGATTTAAAAAAAAATAGCAGACCTACAAGCTCGTAGCGCGCCACTCGGTGGCGCGCTACGAGCTTGTAGATCTGCTATTTTTCAATCGCTAAAGCATAACATGCTGCTAACACCAAAATGGGTGCCCGGTCAGAATGGGTTAAGAAAAGGGAGTACCGGTATGTTCTTTTCCCTTCTCTCACTTATCACGCTTTTGCACGGATCAAAAGGGGGGGAGGGGTGGGGGGGGGTTATACCAGGGGGGTCCTGAGCTAAATTATTTTAATATGCCATCGCAATCATTATAACCACTTTAACCATCATTTCATACTTATATAGCAGATACAGAAGCTCATCTGCTATTTTGTGTATTTATGTACAGTATTTATTAAGTCTTGACAGTGTGTTTTTTTTTTTAGTTTTTGATTTATTTTGGGGTCTTTTCTGCCTTTATTCATAGGATGAAAGTAGTCAGACAGCCTAGGTGCACAGACGGTTGAGCTAACCGTCCGGGCCAATTAAGTCTTGACAGTGTTAGAAAAATGTTGAATAATTTTGATCTTTTTTAACAAATCTCTTCTCGGGGGTCCCTGTAGCACAAAACACACAGATGGAAGGACTAAAGACCTACCTTCCCCCAAACTCACTGATTTTATTCCCTGACCAATAACTGTTGTTTTTTTTTTGTATGTTTCTTGATGCTGAACGGTGTGATTTTAATCGTGTAATGTTATTCTTTTCCTGCTTTTACCTATTGTTTCATATTTTTGCCTAATGCCTACTGTAGCACTTTGAGATTCAGAGGAATGTAAAGCGCATTATGAATAAAATCCATTATTATTATTATTATTAGATGGGGGTCCGTGCAGCCAAATACGTATCCATTCCATTTGGAGGTTCATTCACGGCACGAACAAAAAGTTTTCAGAACTACTGATTCATTTTAGACCAACAATAAATAATTCTCGTATTTGGCAAAAAATAAATAAATAAAATCCTGCTTACCTTCGGTCCTTGCAGTCCCTGTTGGACAACAGAAGAGAAACGGAAAGCAATATTCAGAAGTGGACCATTGTGTTCCAGAACAATGGAATTCATGTGACATGCAGCATTCTGCAGCAAATACACAGTATGTACAGTATATTCCCCCTATTCCAATAGATTATTAAATAGATCGTTCTCACACTGACTGTACGTTCAGTTTCTATCTAGTCCACAGCGTCACGGCACACACCTCTCTACAGAGAAAATAGATATTTTACAAGCTCACGACGCATCACGGGCCGATGCGGTGGCAACTTGAACAGATTGTCGCCTCCAGGTCGGACTATTGACACGGACCCCAAGTAAAAGTACTCAAGTAAAAGTACTGTTACTTGGGTCCAGTACTCATGTGTAATAAATGTACTTGGTTACTCTGCCACCACTGACACTATAATGACCACTCAAAGCCTCCCTGCTCAAGTAGCCCGCGCTCATTCACAGCGCTGCGATGCGTTATTTCCACATTAGGAAGTCCCTGTGACTGAAATAAAACGTCTGGGTTTCCGAGGCTACTGTGACTGTGACCCTGTGACTGTGACCCTGTGACTGTGACCCTGTGACTGTGACCCTGTGACTGTGACCCTGTGACTGTGACCCTGTGACTGTGACTGAGATATGGGTGAATTGTGCCGGCGTGCGCCGGAGGGTTCGCTGGAACTCTCGAAAGCGTAAAGACCGGCGAGCATTAATCAACCTGAAATGAGCTCCAGCGCAGCAGCTAAGTGTCACAGTGAGGAGGACAGACGCTGGTTGCACAATGATGAGAGATGAAGAAACGCTGGGGGGACAAAAAGAGAGTCTTTCTCTCTGCTCCGTCAATGTGCTGAGCTCTCTCTGTTCCTCAGCCAAAAGCATCTCCCTTTCATCATCTCAACAGTCATTTGTAACGACTTCCATCCATGTATACGTGGATCCTTGCGAGTATGTAACTCAGAGAGTACGAGTGGAACCAATTTTTAATTTCCTTTTCTGCTAAGCAACAAGCTATACATAATATATAGATTGTTGCTTAGCAGAAAAGGAAATTTAAAAAGTTAAATGTAAAGATATAAAGATAAAACGGAAATAGCAACTTCCTTACTCTGATTTAGTGAGGTGTAGTTCCAGACTCGATTATAACATTCATATTAGGATAAATACATGTGTGCGGCTGTAAAGACGAAACGGAAGTGTGGAGGATGCTCCACTTCCGCATTACGTTTGACTCATGATAGAGCTTCCGCTGCTCCAGGCCGTATGATGGAAACAAGTCAAAGTCATACAATTTGTCACACGTTACCGCAGTGAAATGTGTTCTCCGCATTTGACCCATCTCTTGGAGCGCTGAGCTGCAGCCAAGGAGCGCTGAGCTGCAGCCAAGGAGCGGTGAGCTGCAGCCAAGGAGCGGTGAGCTGCAGCCAAGGAGCGGTGAGCTGCAGCCAAGGAGTGGTGAGCTGCAGCCAAGGAGCGGTTGAGCTGCAGCCAAGGAGCGGTGAGCTGCAGCCAAGGAGCGGTTGAGCTGCAGCCAAGGAGCGCTGAGCTGCAGCCAAGGAGCGGTGAGCTGCAGCCAAGGAGCGGTTGAGCTGCAGCCAAGGAGCGGTGAGCTGCAGCCAAGGAGCGGTGAGCTGCAGCCGTGCCGCGCTCGGGAATCATTTGATTAGTAGATTTGACCCCCCAATCCAACCCTTTGATGCTGAGTGTCAAGCAGGGAGGCATTGGGTCCCATGTTTACAGTCTTTGGTATGACCCGGCCCGGGGATCGAACCCCCGACCTCCCAGTTTCAGGGCGGACACTCTAACCACAAGGCCACTGTCTGGTTAGAAGCATTGGAAGCATTTGGAAAATTGCGAGAGGCAACAGTCTGGCAAAGCGAGACTATGGCGTGGACATTATGTGGTCACACTACAGTACGGACGGACGGACGGACGGGTTTAATCAAAGGTGTCACGTACCGTGTCTCCGTGGGTCCCCTTGTCACCGTGGGGTCCCTGAAGAATAGAGAGGAGGAAAGGTGATCAATTCATGGCTGACAGACAGACAGACAGGCAGACATGGGGGTAACATCATGTGTGGCATAAAGGCAGTGGTTCTCAAAATGGACGCCTAGGGGTCCTTGGGGGGGGGTACCAGGGGGTCCCCTCGGGGTCCTTGGGGGGGGGGTGCCAGGGGGTCCCCTCTGGGTCCTTGGGGGGGGGGGTGCCAGAGGGTCCCCCGCTAAAGGAGTCAATAGAGCATCACAATCATTCTAGTAACACCTATTTATATGTTGTCTTTTGGTGTTTTAAGCATTATGTTAATAGCAGATCTACAAGCTCGTAGCGCGGCACCGAGTGCTGTGCTATACGAGCTTGTAGATCTTCTCCAAAATCTTTGCTTCTTAGGGGGGGGTCCCTGGAACATCATATTTTCAGATGGAGCTCCGTGGCCAAATTCAGATAATTCTGGGGGTCCTTGACATGCAAAAGGTTGAGAACCACTAATATAGAAACAGGAGGCATAAAGGATGAGATAGGAGGATACATACAGAGTGACCGCCTGGTCCCACGATGCCAACCGGGCCCATGGGTCCCTCCATACCCTGAGGAGAAACACAACACATGTCAGAACAGAGGACCCACCGGGCCCACCGCTCCCTCCATACCCTGCAGGAGAAACACAACACATGTCAGATCAGAGGACCCACCGGGCCCCACCGGGCCCATGGGTCCCTCCATACCCTGCAGGAGAAACACAACACATGTCAGAACAGAGGACCCACCGGGCCCTATGGCTCCCTCCATACCCTGCAGGAGAAACACAACACATGTCAGATCAGAGGACCCACCGGGCCCATGGGTCCCTCCATACCCTGCAGGAGAAACACAACACATGTCAGAACAGAGGACCCACCGGGCCCCACCGGGCCCATGGGTCCCTCCATACCCTGAGGAGAAACACAACACATGTCAGAACAGAGGACCCACCGGGCCCCACCGGGCCCATGGGTCCCTCCATACCCTGCAGGAGAAACACAACACATGTCAGAACAGAGGACCCACCGGGCCCCACCGGGCCCATGGGTCCCTCCATACCCTGCAGGAGAAACACAACACATGTCAGATCAGAGGACCCACCGGGCCCCACCGGGCCCATGGGTCCCTCCATACCCTGCAGGAGAAACACAACACATGTCAGATCAGAGGACCCACCGGGCCCTAAGGCTCCCTCCATACCCTGCAGGAGAAACACAACACATGTCAGATCAGAGGACCCACCGGGCCCTATGGCTCCCTCCATACCCTGAGGAGAAACACAACACATGTCAGATCAGAGGACCCACCGGGCCCTATGGCTCCCTCCATACCCTGAGGAGAAACACAACACATGTCAGATCAGAGGACCCACCGGGCCCTATGGCTCCCTCCATACCCTGAGGAGAAACACAACACATGTCAGATCAGAGGACCCACCGGGCCCTATGGCTCCCTCCATACCCTGAGGAGAAACACAACACATGTCAGATCAGATGACCCTTTGTGAGCCTGTAGGTCGGCTATTGTCAAATTGCCGAAATGTATATAGGTATAAATGTATATAGGGCCGAAGAGGTTAATCAAGTCTGTATCTTACCCTCAAGCCGCGTGGTCCTTTGGGCCCCAGTATCCCGGCGGTACCAAAGTCCCCTAGAGGCCCCTGGAGGAGAGACAACACAACAGCAGCTCAACGGGAGTACAGAATAGAGGCCCCTAGAGGCCCCCTAGAGGCCCCTGGAGGAGACACACAACACAACACAACAGCAGCTCAACGGTAGTACAGAATAGAGGCCCCTAGAGGCCCCTGGAGGAGACAACACAACACAACAGCAACTCAAACGGGAGAACAGAATAAATAATAAAAAGTTAAATTCAGCAAAAATCATGTGGGAATTAATGCTGTTGTTTTCCTGTTTGTCTGTTTTCGATGCAAATGTAATTTCTTGGCAGGCAAACAGGTGCACAGATGGATGAAATATAATGGCTGCTGCTTCTTAATCATGGCCACACGCTGACTTGGAACACCTAAACCACATTCTACTGCAACACAGCGAGGCTCAACCTTTTGTTAGACATTGGCTTAATATCGTGCGTCGTAAATAAACGGATGAAGTCATCACAGACACACGACTCAGTAGAGTTAGTATCCAACAGCCTTCAGAAAACAATAAATATCTCCGGCCTTTAGATCATTTCAGAGATTTGAATATTCCACTAGAATTAATCGTTCAATGGAATGATTTATACCTGCAAATCTGTTTTTGTTCTTCTATAATACCTGCTGCTTTGAGCTTCGTTAAAGTGTTTCATTCATACATTCCAATTTGTATGTTAGACCAGGGGTGGACAACTTTGACCACTATATTTCCACACTCACTCCAGAGGGCCACTATAGACCGATTCCGTAGCGGTTTCATGGTCGCAGCCTACGTATTTCCTGTAGGCGGACTCGACGTAGCTGCGGGGATAAACCCTCACCAGGCGCATCTCTTCCACTACAGTGAACGGCAGAGTGACTGATGTTAGTTTGCCTCAAACTTTACTCTTTTACCTGCTTTTTTACTAACACTAACATTACAAAGATGTCCAGAACATCGAGATGAACCTGTGTAGTTTATGGCTGCTCCAACAGTAGTGGCAACATAAAACATAAATAAATACGGAATGTCAAAATATCCACCGTGGTGGCTGAGACCAGAGCCATTGAGTAATGGTTGAGACAAAGCAGTGAAAGGTCCTGAAAGATACATAATTTCAGTCTTACCCAATACCCAATCTTTCTGTTTTATGAACACAAGGCTGCTGTATTTTATACCTCATACTAAGCATTTAAAGTATGAGGTATAAAGTACAGCAGCCTTGTGTTAATAAAACAGAAAGATTTGGTATTGGGTAAGACTGGCGTTATGTATCTTTCACTGCTTCGTCTCAACCATTACTCAATGGCTCTGGTCTCAGCCACCGCGGTGGATATTAGACATTCCATTTTTTTTTTTTTTTATGTTGCCACTACTGTTGGAGCAGCCATAAACTATACACAGGTTCATATCGATGTTCTGGGCATCTTTGTAATGTTAGTGTTAGTAAAAAAGCAGGTAAAAGTTTAAGGCAAACTAACATCAGTCACTCTGCCGTTCACTGTAGTGGAAGAGGTGCGCCTGGTGAGGGTTTAAACCCCGCAGCTACGTCGAGTCTGCCTACAGGAAATACGTAGGCTGCGACCATGAGACCCGCTACGGAATCGGTCTATAGTTCCACACTCACTCCAGAGGGCCACTATAGTTCCACACTCACTCCAGAGAGCCACTATAGTTCCACACTCACTCCAGAGGGCCACTATAGTTCCACACTCAGAGGGCCACTATATTTGAATACTGGAGAACTCAGTTTGCCGACTCTTCTTCATCTTTGCCGAGATTTCTTCCCCTTTCGCCGACTCTTCGTCACTTTCCGGTCCGAGTTCTGTCTGAGAACTCGGACGGAAAGTGACGAAGAGTCGCCGAAACGGGAAGAAATCTCGGCACTGGAGCGCGCATCTAGCTACTGCATGATGATCATGCACGCTGATCAGACAGCAGATCAATAAAAGCATGCAAAAGCATTCAGCTTTCACAAGTGTGCCCATATAGAGAAGGAAAATAATTAAGAATTCGGTGG
Organism: Protomyctophum bolini; assembly: GCF_963924005.1. Lineage (NCBI taxonomy): Eukaryota > Metazoa > Chordata > Actinopteri > Myctophiformes > Myctophidae > Protomyctophum > Protomyctophum bolini. The sequence continues at coordinate 32,204,022 of NC_137883.1, forward strand.
CATTTCTCTCAGTCCCTGTCGCAGGGTAAACAAAACGTCATATAGCACATGGCTAATTGTACCGTGCCAGGGAGGAGGAGGAGGCGGAGCGGCTGTAACTTTCTCCAGGCCAATAATGGATTTAATCATTCCAAATAGGTCTCCATTCATTGCTACGGTCGACATGCTCGTCTCACTGTCACTCGCTTTTAGTTTTGACTAACGCAAGCGCAAAGCAAAGCTATTGCTGCGCTGTGCAGAAGAGTCATTGAAGTTGAAGTGAATGCGCAAGATTTGCGACATTGAGGGGGGCAGAAAACTGAGCGCTCGAGCACTGTTCATGCAGCCTGGAGTTCAGAGGAGTGGGACTAGCTGGAGTTTGATAGTTGAGATTGTAGAGCTTGTAGATCTGTCTGTTTTTGCAGCTCCGGTGTCAGGGTAACAATAAGAAAAAATTATAGGCAGAGATGAAGTGAAGGTTCAACTTCACTTCATCTCTGCCTATAAATTTTTTTTTGCCAAGCAGCAGCAAGCTACGCTACGCTAAGCTAACATCACCACCACCATGGCTGGTGTTGTGTTAGCTTAGCAGCTAAGCCTTAGCTTCTTGCAATGCTATAGCGTTCTCACTGCGGTCTCACGGTGCAGGCACTGTGGGCTGCTGCTTGGAGAGGAGAGGCTACAGGCGGCTCAGCGGCTGCTATGACCAAATTGATTGTGTGCAACATGACAACTGTTTTAAAGTATTGTACAGTGACAACTATTGAAACTTTATTGTAAACAAACACTGCGGTCCACCCAGCTCCACCCCCCTGGCTACAGCAGGCAGCCAGCAGTGAGCCTGAGCACCGCGTCGAGCGTTGTTTCCTTCCTGAAAATGATCATTATCATCGCTCCCGTTGACTTTCATTCCCGTCCCGTCCCGATCACGGGATTAATAATTTTTTTTGGTTGTGTTGCTTTAGCATCGTTAGCACAGTAGCTAGCAGTAGCTAACATTCAGAAACTTGCAGCTGCTGAAAGTGCCCCGAAACGTGGAGAATATTCGGCAGAATCTGAAGAAGAGTCGTCGCGCGGCGAATCTTCTTAAGAGTCTGCCGAATATTCTCCACGGTTTGCCGACTTGTCTTGAGAAGTCGGCAAAAAGGGTAAATCCGCCGAGTGTTCTTGTTACCCTATATTTCCACACTCACTCCAGAGGGCCACTATAGTTCCACACTCACTCCAGAGGGCCACTATATTTCCACACTCACTCCAGAGGGCCACATTGCATATTACTGTCATAGCAAAGATAGTCAATCTACACACTATTTTTTGCGATATTTTAATTTACGTCCTGAATTATTATTTTTGCTATCCGGGGTTTTAGAACTACTGCTTGACAAGGTGTACTGCCTGAATCTCATGAACAATTATATCCAAGTGCATCTGTTTTCTTCACTAACTCATTGAATAATCATCAGTATCATGTCAAATATCAATCTATTAAACTATATGAAACAATAAGAAAGCAACACAAACTACCTCCAAGAACACCTCAATGCCCCCCTTTTCTCTTACAAACGATACATTTTTTAGTGCATTCTAATGCTGGCGCTGACTATCAGTGGGTAGGAGATATAGTACAGTAGGATATAGTACTGTACCTTTGGCCCAAACATAACTAACTATCAGTGGGTAGGAGATATAGTACTGTACAGTAGGAGATAGTACTGTACCTTTGGCCCAAACATAACTAACTATCAGTGGGTAGGAGATATAGTACAGTAGGATATAGTACTGTACCTTTGGCCCAAACATAACTAACTATCAGTGGGTAGGAGATATAGTACTGTACAGTAGGAGATAGTACTGTACCTTTGGCCCAAACATAACTAACTATCAGTGGGTAGGAGATATAGTACTGTACAGTAGGAGATAGTACTGTACCTTTGGCCCAAACATAACTAACTATCAGTGGGTAGGAGATATAGTACTGTACAGTAGGATATAGTACTGTACCTTTGGCCCACACATAACTAACTATCAGTGGGTAGGAGATATAGTACTGTACAGTAGGATATAGTACTGTACCTTTGGCCCAAACATAACTAACTATCAGTGGGTAGGAGATATAGTACTGTACAGTAGGAGATAGTACTGTACCTTTGGCCCAAACATAACTAACTATCAGTGGGTAGGAGATATAGTACAGTACAGTAGGAGATAGTACTGTACCTTTGGCCCAAACATAACTAACTATCAGTGGGTAGGAGATATAGTACTGTACAGTAGGAGATAGTACTGTACCTTTGGCCCAAACATAACTAACTATCAGTGGGTAGGAGATATAGTACTGTACAGTAGGAGATAGTACTGTACCTTTGGCCCAAACATAACTAACTATCAGTGGGTAGGAGATATAGTACTGTACAGTAGGAGATAGTACTGTACCTTTGGCCCAAACATAACTAACTATCAGTGGGTAGGAGATATAGTACTGTACAGTAGGATATAGTACTGTACCTTTGGCCCAAACATAACTAACTATCAGTGGGTAGGAGATATAGTACAGTAGGATATAGTACTGTACCTTTGGCCCAAACATAACTAACTATCAGTGGGTAGGAGATATAGTACAGTAGGATATAGTACTGTACCTTTGGCCCAAACATAACTAACTATCAGTGGGTAGGAGATATAGTACTGTAGGATATAGTACTGTACCTTTGGCCCAAACATAACTAACTATCAGTGGGTAGGAGATATAGTACTGTACAGTAGGAGATAGTACTGTACCTTTGGCCCAAACATAACTAACTATCAGTGGGTAGGAGATATAGTACTGTACAGTAGGAGATAGTACTGTACCTTTGGCCCAAACATAACTAACTATCAGTGGGTAGGAGATATAGTACTGTACAGTAGGAGATAGTACTGTACCTTTGGCCCAAACATAACTAACTATCAGTGGGTAGGAGATATAGTACTGTACAGTAGGAGATAGTACTGTACCTTTGGCCCAAACATAACTAACTATCAGTGGGTAGGAGATATAGTACTGTACAGTAGGAGATAGTACTGTACCTTTGGCCCAAACATAACTAACTATCAGTGGGTAGGAGATATAGTACTGTACAGTAGGAGATAGTACTGTACCTTTGGCCCAAACATAACTAACTATCAGTGGGTAGGAGATATAGTACTGTACAGTAGGAGATAGTACTGTACCTTTGGCCCAAACATAACTAACTATCAGTGGGTAGGAGATATAGTACTGTACAGTAGGAGATAGTACTGTACCTTTGGCCCAAACATAACTAACTATCAGTGGGTAGGAGATATAGTACTGTACAGTAGGAGATAGTACTGTACCTTTGGCCCAAACATAACTAACTATCAGTGGGTAGGAGATATAGTACTGTACAGTAGGAGATAGTACTGTACCTTTGGCCCAAACATAACTAACTATCAGTGGGTAGGAGATATAGTACTGTACAGTAGGAGATAGTACTGTACCTTTGGCCCAAACATCCCCAGAAACCCTGGAGATCCTTGTCCACCAGCATCACCCTGGCAGACAGACACGGTAAAGGTTAGTTAGTTAGTTAGTTTCATTTATTGTCCACGTGTGGAAATTCGTCTTCGGTCTCAAACAGTAAAAAACAAACGGTTACAACAACAGCAACAACACTTAACACAATTATTTTCTCATGGCAAAAAAGTGCAGGACAACACAGTGGCAGATACATTGGAAAAACAAACTAATCTAGCGAGACATGGTATCATTTAGTGCCTTAATGGCACTATCGTCATCCTCCACATCGCAGCAAAAGCAAATTAACTACCAAATAATGCCTTTTTTTTGGTACAAAAATAATATGTTATGGATTATGATTCATGCATTTGAACTAGTAGTACTCACTGTCTGCCCTTTGAGCCCCTGGTCCCCCTGCCCCCCCGGCAGGCCGGTCACACCAACGTGGCCTCTGTTTCCAGAGGGTCCGGTTTGGCCTCGCGGTCCTCTCTCACCCTGGATGTACGTTAAAACAATAACACGGGGCGAGGTTAAGTAGAGTGAGGTGGAGTGTGGGAATCCATTTTTATGTGTGTCAGACAAGAGAGTTTATCTATCTAAGTGTTATATGGTCTTGCGCAACCAGGTGGCATTACTATCATTTTGCTACACTGCGCAGGTCCATACTAAGTTAACCCTCGAAGGTATGAAACCCTGATTTTCCTCTGTTACTTTTTTCTCTTCTGTCGAATATACAGCTGATTGATTTTGTAATCTTTTTCCTGCATACAACCGGGGTAGGCAAAAATAAGCTTGTAGCTTCAGCCTACACCCTTTTGGTCCGTTATTTTCTTCTGCAATTTGTTACTTATTGTGATGCATTGTGCTGAAAAGGACCAAATAAACTCATCGTCATCATCAAGAGCTGGATTTCTAACCAGAACTTCAACACATTCTCACCTTGGGTCCGAAGGAGCCTTGACTCCCGGGGAGTCCCGGCACGCCGGTGTTGCCTCGCTGGCCAGCTTTGCCGGGCACGCCGAATTCTCCGTCAGCTCCTTGCTCCCCCTGAACAGAGGCAGAGAGATGGGTGGTGGTGGTCGTGACTGGTTTGACCTTAGTGGGGAATAGCACCACTGTGGTGACTCCCAGGTTTGACCTTAGTGGGGAATAGCACCACTGTGGTGACTCCCAGGTTTGACCTTAGTGGGGAATAGCACCAACCGCTCCCACATTTACCTCGACTCCTCTGTGTCCGTCTTTCCCAGCTTGTCCGTCCACTCCATGCTGACCCTCCAGTCCTTCCCGGCCCACCACCCCCTTTGGGCCAGGAGGACCCTCAGGACCCTGAGGAAGAGGAATCAACAACACGTATGTGAGAGCTTGCAGCGGGGCACAGGCTACAGTACCTCAAACCCTTTTTACACCATTGTTTCATTTAGTCTGTTTTAAATGATCAAAGTCATGCGTTGCACTGACCGGTGGTCCTCTGGTTCCCGTCGCGCCCCTCGACCCTGGGTTTCCTTTCTGTCCCTGGAGAGAAGACAGTTCAGAACCCAACATGGAGCAAAGACAGTTCAGAACCCAACATGCTCACATCACAGCAGCATCAAAACATCCATATGATGAACATGAACTAGGCGGACGCAAATAAAATGTACTATTATTTTTGCCCTTACTTGATCACCTTTGGATCCTTTGGGTCCTGTATGTGCCTTCGGTCCAGGATGTCCCTGAAATGATAGTCATGATTGTTTGTTTTATTGTTCTGACAGCAGCAGGTATCTACACTGTATCAGCAGGTATCTATCTACACTGTCAAATCAAATACAAATACAAATTAATAAATGAACAGTTAAAGCAGGCAGCATACAGCATTGGTCTGCCCCGGTGTCGCCTCCCAGTGGGACGTGGCTCTTGATCACCTCCCTAGGGAGACGCCCGAGAGGCATCCTAACCAGATGCCCGGACCTCAGCTGACTCCTTTCCAAGAGAAGGAGCAGCGGTTCTACTCCGATTCTCTCTCGTGTGACTGAACTCGTCACCCTAATCTCTAAGGGAGATGAACTTCTGTAAGGGAGATGCCAGCCACCCGTCGAAGAAAACTCATTTTGGCCGCTTGTATTCACGACCTTGGCTGCGGCTCACCGCTCCAAGAGATGGGTCAAATGCGGAGAACAGATTTAACTGCTGTAACGTGTGTGACAAATCATATAACTTTGTCTAAATGGGTTTAGCGGCGCATTACACTTAAAAACATATTCTTCTAACGTCTAGTCAGGCTGTTTCAAATTAACTTCATTCAAAGTTTAGATATTAATTTGATCAGCTATTCTAATTATACTAATTGAAAACAGACGTCCCTGTTTTCTGGTGAACGATACTGCTCTTCCGACGCCCCGAGAGGGCTGTCTGTGTTTCCAATTACTTTTTCATTAATTTGATTTATTTACCTTTTTTTATTAAACAAAAGGAAACGGGAAATTAATACCAAAATATCTCAGTATTGAATCAAGTGAAAAATAAATCTGTCTGAGCAGCTCACAAAAGCTAGAGTAGACATTTCGATGACCCCAGAGTGGCCAGACGTGTTTTTAAGTTTGGAGATGTGACACCAGGTGCAGTACTTATAGTTTAGACAGTTTTTGGTTTAGACTAGTCACTGGTTAGACCAGTCATTAGTCCTACAACTACAACCTATCTTAAAACCTCGCTCTAAACCTATAACCTCCCACGGGGCAGCACACCTAAACCTAAACCTAACCCATGTCTAACCAATGACTACTCTAAACTAAGTATGCACCCCATGATGGCTACTACCTACTACCTTGACATGGAAAGAGTTGAGAGGCACTGACTCACAGGAAGTCCTGGTGCGCCTGCTTCACCTCTCTCTCCGTCGACACCATCCTGGCCCTGAGAAACAGCACAGTCACCCAAGGTTGGTTTTGACAGCACATTTTGATTTTAGTTTAGTCATAGTCTCTTGAATAGCTTCACATAGTTTTAATTTTAGTGTTAGTCTAGTTTTATGTTGCATTCACTTCATTAAGCGCAGCAGAGTGTGGATCATCACCGCAGGTGTGAATGCAATCTTAGTCGACTAAATATCATACGATTTTAGTCGACTAAATCTACAGTTGATTTAGTAGACTAAAATGAATTTTGGCGGGCCTCGATGTCGTCGAAATGGCTTGTTCTAATCTAGACTTGCTGAAAATAACCGATCTACAAGCTCACAATGTGGTGCAGCGCGACGCATTGTGAGCTTGTAGATCGGCTATTTTCAGCATGCAACCAAGTGTAAAATGACTGGATCTCTTGTCCACTAGTCCCTTCCTAACATTTTTTGTCTAGTTTTTATTTGTTGACGGGATCGTCAATATATGTAGTCTTAGTTTTAGTCATCACAGCTTAGTTTTCATTTAGTTTCCAATTAGTTTTCGTCCGGGAAAAAAGGCATTAGACGAAAAAGATTCACCCCCAGCTAAATGATAGTTTGGAACCAAATGGACCCTTATATGGGTCTGTAACTGTGTACACAACCAAATGAACACTAACTCTCATAGTTACATTTACATTGATGTTACAATATAAATTGATGTCCCAGAGATATAATGTCATTCAATGGGGGGGGTCCGTATATAGACTTAATGCATGTTAAACTGGGGGGTCCTCGAAATTAAACGGGTTGAGAATCACTGCTAGAGCCGTAAAACATGTTCTCTTATGGGGGTCCCTGGCACAATGTTTTCGACTGACATAGAAACATAGCTTTTTCAGAAAACTGTCAGGATGTAGAAGACATTTTTAGAATCTGATCTCAGGTCAAAATGGGTTAAATGGGGGTCCGTGGGCTAATACGCGTCGATTAGGGGGTCCTTGACATGAAAACCTTTGGTGAACCACTTGCTTTATTTAAAAACATCCTCCATGCAGAACTCACAATGTATCCGGGGTCCCCTGGCTCTCCTCTGTCTCCGCGGTCTCCGTGCGGGCCCTGGGTTTAGACCGCGACAGGAACCAGAACCAGAACCACACGTTGCAGGAGAGGAAAGAGAGAGAGAGACAAGACAGAAGAAGCATAAATAGATCTATCAAAGTGGCAGACGCAGCCAAGAACAACTCACTCTGTCACCTTGAGGGACAGAACAGAAACCATGTGAACAACTCACTCTGTCACCTTGGGGACAAACCAGAAACAAGGTGGACCCTGTTGTAATTGTAAACGAGTGTAATGTTTTATGGTGTCGTCCACTCACAGTCAACAGTCTTTGTAATTGAGTTTGTGCTTGAAATGTACTGCAATTATGCAAAGTGTTAATCAATATTTCAATCAATCAATCAATCAATGTGAACAACTCACTCTGTCACCGTGGGGACCTGCCGGCCCGTCCACTCTGCAGTCCTCCCCCTGGTCACCCTGAAAACAACACAAACACAATGAAGTCAATGAATTATCCTCTAAGATATAAGTACTATTTAGCCCATTGAAATGGTCTTGTTTAGACGCACGCACGCACGCACACACACACACACACACACACACACACACACACACACACACACACACACACACACACACACACACACACACACACACACACACACACACACACACACACACACACACACACACACACACACACTGCCTCCAGTACATATCTAAAAGGAACATTGTTTGACTTATAACACTTAACAGCACCCAATAAACAACACACTAGAGTATATTTTTATCGCCCTGCATGGCAACCATTATGCCGAAGGAAACCAATAACAACATAATACAGAACAATGGGTTTGAGTCACACACTGACACAGCTGGATTTGGCCGCCGATCAAATCGTTACAGGAAATCCTGTTTTTCCAACGTCTTCTCACATAGTGTTATGACTGTGATATCAATCTGAATGTGAAATACCTTAATGAATAGCCTGCCAGTAAACCTTTATTTTGTAGATGTGACAACAAGAAATAAACCATCATGACACATTTTAAGTGCGTGCTTATCCCACTGGTTTATCGATCTTTATCTCGGAGCAAGTCAGTGTACCTAGCGGGGGAGCGGTCGTTTACATGTCTGCAAAGCAGCAGTTGTATACAAGGTAAAACGCGTCGCGGAGCATTGCCTTGTGAGTTTGTAGATCATCTATTTTGGTGCACGACGACCGCACAACTAACCATAAACCTGGCTTGAGTAAGTAACGTAGCACTGCAGCACTCTGGGCGTCCTCATTGACTCTCGCTGGAAGAGTAGACGTTCATTCTACAGACATTCCACAAGGCTCATGTTCTTCCTACATTTCCTCCAACTTTGAATTGGTTCAATAGGAACGGCCTAAACCTCAAATCAGATGCTTGGCTACGTTGTGCGGCCGTAGGGACCTACAGAGCAGACTAAAATTGGCCTCGCTAATTCCCTCGGAACGTTTCAAAAGGACTCACCAACGTTTGCACTTGTTTGGATGTTTACGAGCCTCTTCGTTAGTGTCTGTACATTTGTGTACATTGTGTGTATTTCTACTTCATGTTACAAGGTTTATTTGCTTTTTGGTGGAATTCTATTTCCACCTCTTGGCCAGTTCAGACTTGAAAAAGTTTTTTTTACTGGTTAAATAAAGGTTTAATAATTATAAAAAAAATAAGAAGAGACCGCCCCCAACACCCCCCACCCCATATGTGGTTCTGGTGGAGTCATCATACTAATGATCTTTTTTGACAGCGAATACACCTGTTATAGTTTGGCGATGTTTGCAAACAAACAAAAAATGTGTGACAAATATTCAGTTCCCTAATGCACTCCTAATCAACGACAGTCCAGGTGCTGGTGAATAATTACAAGGGATTTGGACAGTTTTTCTAGCGCGTTAATTAATGAGCTGCATCCACATCAGTGATAAAACAAATCAAGGACATCTTTAACCCATTTAGGCCTGACGTCGAAATAAATAAAAAATCTTCTAAATCCTCCAGTTTTCTGAAATACCTACTGTATGTTTATATATTAGTGCTGTTGTCAAGGACCCCAAAATGTATATGTAATTGGCCTCCGACCCCAATCTGAAAATAATGTTGTTCCAGGGACCCCCCAGAAGCAAACATTTGAGTTAAAAACGTTCCGTTCTGAAAAAATATTTATTCCAAATTTGTGACACATTTTCAAACATTTTCACCTACAAGCTCGTAGCTGAGCTTGTAGATCTGCTATTCTTCAATAGCTAACATAATGTTTAAAACACCAAAAGGGGTTCCCGTCCAGAATGGGTTAAGAATAATTAGAAGTGCAGCGCGAGAGAGAGAGAGACAGCGAGCGATATGAGTTAATTGGATGAGTACAACTTAATGTATGCTACATGGTGCGAGGGTGTCACTTCCCAAATCTACACGTTGTAGACCTGTTCTTTATGGCAGGCAACGTACTAGTATAAATTAGGCTGACCAAATGCAGCAACACTGCAGGACACTTTTACAACGTTAACTAATGCCGTCATTACCGACGCTTGGCACGCACCATTTGTCACCTCTAGACACAACCCATTAAATTGGAGAAAGCCTTTTTTAGGCAAATGAATGTGGAAAAGTATATAACGTACCTTTTCACCTCTGGGTCCAGGAGTGCCGAGAGGGCCCTGTTGTCCAATGTGACCCTGTGACGATAGACGTGGAGGAAATATTGAAATATTGTAACTCATCATTATAATACAAGTAAAACATATGGCAGTATAGGGGGGAGGGGGGGTTGGCAAATGGTAAACGGTGCATTTATATAGCGCCTTTATCCAAGGCGCTTTACATAGATTGTGCAATAAATTCACCCAATTCACACACACACATTCATACAGCGATGGCAGAAGAAACCACGCAAGGCACCAACCAGCACATCAGGAGCAATTAGGGGTTCAGAGTCTTGCTCAAGGACACTTCGACACTAACTCTGGGGGAGCCCACAGGGTTCGAACTGGCAACCTTGCGGTTACCATCCGGCCACTCTACCCCTGAGCCACCACAGCCGCCCTGACAGTGGAGTATAGAGCCAAGTGGCCACTTAGGAATTGGATATAGTTCCCGGTTCGATCCCCAGGCCAGACAGTGGCCTTGTGGTTAGAGTGTCCACCCTGAAACTGGGAGGTTGGGGTTTGATCCCCGGCAGCTTTATATAGACTACTTATTAAGACTGTAAAAATGGGACCCAACGCCTCCCTGCTTGACACTCAGCATCAAAGGGTTGGATTTGGGGGTAAAATCAACTAATGATTCCCGAGCGCGGCGCGGCTGCAGCTCAACCGCTCCAAGAGATGGGTCAAATGCGGAGTAACAAATTTCACTGCGGTCGTGTGTGACTAATCGTACGACTTTGACTTTGGCTCCCCCTGCTGGGTTAGTGTCGAAGTGTCCTTGAGCAAGACACGGAACCCCCAACTGCAACCAGTGAGCAGGTTGGCGCCTTGCATGGTTTCCTCTGCCATCAGTGTGTGTGTGTGTGTGTGTGTGTGAATGCACTGATCTCTGGTTGCTCAACCAGATTAGAGTAACGTCTTACCTCATATCCTGGATGATCAACCAGATTAGAGTAACGTCTTACCTCATATCCTGGATGATCAAACAGATTAGAGTAACGTCTTACCTCATATCCTGTTAGAGTAACGTCTTACCTCATATCCTGAGATGCCTGGCTCTCCGTGTTGGCCCATGCTCCCTGGAGCGCCCTGGGAAAACGCCACAGGTGGGAAAAGTACTCATGAGTAGCAATACTTCAATGTAGAAGTGCTCCGTTTACAAGTAAAAGTTCAGAATTCTAAATGTGCTTTGAGTAAAAGTACAAAAGTGTTGGCGTCAAAATGCACTTAAAGTACCATTATGCAGAATATGTCCCATTTCAAGTTTTCAAATGTACAGAAATCTATTGAAAATTGTAGATCGGCTATTTTCAAATGGCCGAAATGTATATAGGGCTGAATGGTTAATGTATGTTTGGTAATAATAATCAAAATCTAAAAAGTAACTAGGAACTAACGTTTTTTAACCTATTTAGGCCCGACGTAAAAATAAATATAAAAGTCTTCTGATTTCAAAGATTTGTGCCGCATTTTCACGATTTTTCAAAAATAGCAGACCTACAAGCTCGTAGCGCGCCACTCGGTGGTGCGCTATGAGCTTGTAGATCTGCTATTTTTCAATAGCTTGTAGATCTGCTATTTTTCAATAGCTAAAGTATAACGTAATGCTTAAAACACCAAAAGGGGTTCCCGCCCCAAAATGGGTTAAATAATTGTAGTGGAGTAAAAGTATATTTGCCTCTGAGATGTAGTGGAGTAGAAGTAAATGTGTTGGAAATTGGAAATACTCAAGTACTTAAGTACAACATTGTACAGTAATTAAGTACATGTACTTAATTAGTTACCAAAACACACATTCAGCCAACAGCCAATAACAAGCTGCGTCCTTGCCCCCCCTCCTCGTTACCAGTGGTCCAATGGGTCCTCTCGCTGCCTTCGGTCCGACAAACCCCGCCTCCCCCTGTTCGCCCACTGGCCCGGTCTCGCCCAGGTGACCTTGGTGACCTTTGGTTCCCTGGAAAGAAGCCACCGTTAAATCAAGGAAGCAATGAGAGAGAACACAATCACAAGACAGCAACAGAGACACAGGAGGAACACACCCATGACTGGCAGCTGCGGGCAGCGGTGGCCGAACGGTTTTGCGGAGCAGTCTTGATATCGGAAGGTCGCTATAGTTCGTATCCCCGGACCGGCACGTTAAAATTACCACCGCTGAAGTGCCCTTTGAGCAAGGCATTGAACCTCTACCATGAAATGTTCCATGAGCAGGGCCTGGCTGTAAACAAGTTATTGAGCTTAGTCCAGTTACCCTGGGTAAACATAGTACCTTTCCTTAGTCCAGTTACCCTGGGTAAACATAGTACCTTTCCTTTCCTTAGTCCAGTTACCCTGGGTAAACATGGTACCTTTCCTTTCCTTAGTCCAGTTACCCTGGGTAAACATGCGGTACCTTTCCTTTCCTTAGTCCAGTTACCCTGGGTAAACATGGTACCTTTCCTTTCCTTAGTCCAGTTACCCTGGGTAAACATAGTACCTTTCCTTTCCTTAGTCCAGTTACCCTGGGTAAACATGGTACCTTTCCTTTCCTTAGTCCAGTTACCCTGGGTAAACATAGTACCTTTCCTTTCCTTAGTCCAGTTACCCTGGGTAAACATGGTACCTTTCCTTTCCTTAGTCCAGTTACCCTGGGTAAACATAGTACCTTTCCTTTCCTTAGTCCAGTTACCCTGGGTAAACATGGTACCTTTCCTTTCCTTAGTCCAGTTACCCTGGGTAAACATAGTACCTTTCCTTTCCTTAGTCCAGTTACCCTGGGTAAACATAGTACCTTTCCTTTCCTTACCACACCCACCACTACATCCTACACATGCCCCACCTGCAATAAAACATGTCATTCCAGGATTGGACTCTTTAGCCACCAAAGAACTCACCGTTAAGGACATTAAGTGGACGTCATCATCGGATTCGATGGACAACCATAAGCAAGCAAGGTTCTTAGTCCATGAGCCAGAGCTCTAAAATTGGTGGGAAAAAACTAGACCTATATTAAATTAGATTAAATGAAATGAAGACCTAGCTGGTCTCGGACACAGCCGAGAACGTATTGCTGTCGAATACGAGACTGATCGCCCCTTTACCAACTCGCCCCGCCATTTTGTGAGTGGTGCAACCACTCAAAAAAACCCCAGGAACACGCCCAGGGGCCTGGGCCGTGCCGCCCCGTGTCCGAAACGGTTGAGAAATGACAGAGTTACTGTGTGCTGGTCCCTCTACTGTACTGTCACTGTACTGTACTGGCACACCCGAAATCATCATATATACAGTTTATATGCGAGTGTGTTTGTGTGTGTGTTTTAGGTTGCGCACAGGTGGTGAAAAACAACCATGCTGTTTTCATGCTCAGACGCACCCACCCAGCCACACACACACACACACACATACAGTAAGTCCGTAAGGGAGTGGCTTGCACCACTCAAAAACTAAAACACTGTTTTAGTTGAAACTTTTAACTATTAAAACTTTGACGGGGAGCCCTTTAAGCCACAGTGTGCAGACTTTATTTTTGATTTCCCATGCCAATGAAGCCTCTTTGAGCTTAACCCATTCTGGATTGAGGTCGATTAAAAAAAAGCTTCTGAACCCTAACATTTTTCTGAAAAACCCATGTTTCTGTGTCAGTGGTCCTCAACCTTTTTCATGTCAAGGACCCCCAGAATTATCTCTATTGGGCCACGGACCCCCATCTCAAAATAAGTAGTTCTAGGGACCCCCCAGAAGCCAATATTTTAGTTAAAAATGTTCGCTCCGAAATATATATATTCAAAGATTTGCGCCAACATTTTCACGAAAAAAATAGCAGACCTACAAGCTCGTAAGCGCTACGAGCTTGTAGATCTGCTATTTTTTTCAATAGCTAAAAGTAGAACAGAATGATTGAAACACCTTAAGAGGAGTTATCACGCCCAAAATGGGTTAATAGAAAACAGGTTGAATATCGTTATTTGAAGAGCACCTTTTGAAGAGGCACTCTCCAATGTGCTTTTTTAGCAGGTCACTCAGGAACTTAATTAGCGCGACAGCAGGCAGCCATTAAACACCACAAAGCCTCCTGACACACAGAGACACACACACATGGCTACATGAAAGATGTCTTCTCCCAGTCAGCCGGTGGGTGGTCTGACAAACCTTTTCTCCTGCTTTTCCTCTCTCGCCAATTTTTCCAGGCTTGCCTTCTTGACCCTTTCGGTGAAACAAAAAGGGAGATGGCACGTCTTAAGTGATGAATACAAAGAGATAGTTAAGCCTATTCATAGTCTGAATTTTCGGTGGTGAGGTGACCACCGCTCCGGTGGTGAGCTGACCACCGGAGCTGAAATAACGTTGAGCGGTGGTGAGTAAAAAACAGAGAGAAGGGCTGGAGTGGTGGCGGTGGTTTGCGGCTCAGTGACGTCATGTTGTAATTCGGTGGTCACCTCACCAACGAAAATCCGAGTTTTTGTCGCGCTATCGAGGAACAGTCCCACTAGTCCAGACAGTCCAACAGAACACTCACCCTCACTCCCACTAGTCCAGACAGTCCAACAGAACACTCACCCTCACTCCCACTAGTCCAGACAGTCCAACAGAACACTCACCCTCACTCCCACTAGTCCAGACAGTCCAACAGAACACTCACCCTCACTCCCACTAGTCCAGACAGTCCAACAGAACACTCACCCTCACTCCCACTAGTCCATACAGTCCAACAGAACACTCACCCTCACTCCCACTAGTCCAGACAGTCCAACAGAACACTCACCCTCACTCCCACTAGTCCAGACAGTCCAACAGAACACTCACCCTCACTCCCACTAGTCCAGACAGTCCAACAGAACACTCACCCTCACTCCCACTAGTCCAGACAGTCCAACAGAACACTCACCCTCACTCCCACTAGTCCAGACAGCCCAACAGAACACTCACCCTCACTCCCACTAGTCCAGACAGCCCAACAGAACACTCACCCTCACTCCCACTAGTCCAGACAGCCCAACAGAACACTCACCCTCACTCCCACTAGTCCAGACAGCCCAACAGAACACTCACCCTCACTCCCACTATAGTCCAGACAGCCCAACAGAACACTCACCCTCACTCCCACTATAGTCCAGACAGCCCAACAGAACACTCACCCTCACTCCCACTAGTCCAGACAGCCCAACAGAACACTCACCCTCACTCCCACTAGTCCAGACAGCCCAACAGAACACTCACCCTCACTCCCACTATAGTCCAGACAGTCCAACAGAACACTCACCCTCACTCCCACTAGTCCAGACAGCCCAACAGAACACTCACCCTCACTCCCACTAGTCCAGACAGCCCAACAGAACACTCACCCTCACTCCCACTAGTCCAGACAGCCCAACAGAACACTCACCCTCACTCCCACTAGTCCAGACAGCCCAACAGAACACTCACCCTCACTCCCACTATAGTCCAGACAGTCCAACAGAACACTCACCCTCACTCCCACTAGTCCAGACAGCCCAACAGAACACTCACCCTCACTCCCACTAGTCCAGACAGCCCAACAGAACACTCACCCTCACTCCCACTAGTCCAGACAGCCCAACAGAACACTCACCCTCACTCCCACTAGTCCAGACAGCCCAACAGAACACTCACCCTCACTCCCACTAGTCCAGACAGCCCAACAGAACACTCACCCTCACTCCCACTATAGTCCAGACAGCCCAACAGAACACTCACCCTCACTCCCACTAGTCCAGACAGCCCAACAGAACACTCACCCTCACTCCCACTATAGTCCAGACAGCCCAACAGAACACTCACCCTCACTCCCACTATAGTCCAGACAGCCCAACAGAACACTCACCCTCACTCCCACTAGTCCAGACAGCCCAACAGAACACTCACCCTCACTCCCACTAGTCCAGACAGCCCAACAGAACACTCACCCTCACTCCCACTAGTCCAGACAGCCCAACAGAACCTTCCTGTCCCTTCAGTCCTACGGTTCCCCGGTCCCCTGGAGGTCCATCTGGTCCAGACTCCGCCTTCTCCCCCTGAGAAAACACATACAGAACACTAAATATCACACCTTCTCCCCCTGAGAAAACACGTACAGAACACTAAATATCAGACGGTTCTGGCGGGCCTCGATGCCGTCCTATAATGACTGCCCAACGGGTCGCGCTGTGACACATTGTGAGCTTATACAGTAGATCGGCTATTTTCAGCATGCCACCAAGTGAATTGTACTGGATCTCTTGTCCAATAGACAGTCCCTTCCTAACATTTTAGTCTCGTTTGTATTTGTTTGACGAAATTGGCTAAATATTGGTTGACGAAATTGTCAATATATGTAGTCTTAGTTTTGGTCATCACATAGCTTTGTTTTCATTTAGTTCTCTGCAGTGAAAAAAAGTTAGTTGACGAAAATAAATCACACCTGTGTGAACCGAGTGGTGCAACTCCTCTCTCTCTCTCTCTCTTTCTCTCTCTTTCTCTCTCATTAGCAGGCATCAGTCTGTCAGCACTCTCTCTGTTTCTGCATGGCACAACAACGCCCCCTACTGGTACTCATGCTGGTGCTCATACATAGGTGAACACATACATACATAGATGAACACATACATAGGTGAACACATGCATAGGTGAACACATGCATAGGTGAACACATACATAGGTGAACACATACATAGGTGAACACATACATAGGTGTACACACGGACATTGCTGGTTGTAGGAGTGGTTGCACCACTCAAAAATTGTCATAGTATTTTAGTCGACGGAATCAACACTGATGTAAAAGGTACTTTGAAAATGTGCCTAAAAGTAAAGGCCTTCGAATGACACAGAGTGAACTCCTTCCCACCTTCGCTCCATCGGGTCCGCTTTGGCCCGGTTCCCCATCGATGCCTGGCTCGCCCTGTGGACACAGAACCATCACACAGAACCAGAACACTGAAGGTTACAACATCAACAATGTACATTAACCCTTGGACGACCCTTGACGGAAATGACGGGATGAATCTAGTTTGACGGGCTGTCAATCAATGTCAATCATCGGGGGTTCAACAAAGATACATTTTTAAAAAAATTGGCTAATTTGGCGACTTCGCCAGATTCGTCTATTTGGTCAAAATCGCCATAATGGTGCGTTCCCGCCATCTGGTGGCAATAATATATATATGACTCTAGCATTGCCGTGTGAGAATGATCCATAGTATGTATATCGCGGATGTTTCTATTCGCATTAAAATGATGAATTAAAAATATGCCAATGTGTTACCCAAACGCTGAAGGTTACAGCATGGACCAATGTACATTAACTCACAGACACACAAGTTTAATTGTGTGGTTTTTTTGCATTCCAATGTGGAAGGCCAACCCTGAGCCAAATGGCGCATTGGCACAGTTGAAATCTTGTGATAATAATGAACAGTTTATTACTTCCAGAGCGCTGCAACCCGGCACCCTTTTGTTTTGATGTTTTAAATGTTTCCCCGTTGTCCTGCTGTGGTTGTTTCAGCCATAGATATATGTTAGAAAGGCTATAGATGGCTGCTTTGGAGAGGTTATCCTTTAAAATGAATAATCAGTTGGATAAATATGATCTGAAGTGGGACGTGTTCCTCAGTCATGTTGCAGGTCCCTTGGTGTGATCCATGGTCAGACAATGCCCTCTTGATTGTTTATTGTATTACTACACATTATGATACGGTTGATGATGCTGCGTTTGGTCGTGTAAATAATGTAAACTATTTTCTAATTATAATTTGATTTTGATTTTTCCTTTTTTTTTTCTTTCTATTTGTTTATCTCATCTATCTGACCTGTCCATGAATACATACTCTGCTGTTGTTGTTTGTGTTTGTATTTTAAGTTCTCTGTTTTATGTGTTTGAAAAAATCTAAAATAAAGTACTGATCATAAAAAAAAAGAAAAGGCTATAGATGGAAACTAGTCAACTAGTAAAAATGACTAGAAGTGAATGCCCTACTTTACAAAGTGCAGTACGTGGTGACTGAAACCTTGGCTATAACAGAACGGAGAGAACTCAGACTGTAATCTGTCAAATCCAAGGCCTTTGGGCTCTACGATGGAGGCTGAATCTTATGACAGTCATAAGACGGGCAGAGTACAGTGGGGATTACATGTAAGCACCCGCTGGTTTAGACTGCGTTTGATTTATATTGGCCCAAAAATCATCCCGTTTATAATATCATCATCCACCCCCTGAAGCTAAACGTTGCCAAGGCAACATCAATCATGGTTGCAGTGATGCAGCGTTTAGCGGAAAGCACAAAGGATCTGGCCAGATGTACGAGAACAGAGAGGAGTGGAAACGCCGATGGAGGGCTCGTCTGAGGACGACCAGGAGAGAGAGAGAGAGAGAGAGTGAGAGCAATCCATATTCCTACAAATCAATCCTGTATATAAGGATTGATTTCTCGTCTTTGACTTATGTATTGTGAATCCGATAACTGTGAGTGCTACATGTTTTGTTGTAAGTAGGATAGGCATGTATGTACAGTATACGCTTTCAGCTTCTGTCTATTCCCATTGATCATGTAACATGTAATATGGATCCATGCAATGGATGGATGGATGGAACAGTTTCTATTTGTAAAATGTGTACTTGAAACTGAAAGATGATCAAATAAACTAAACTAAACTAAAAAAAATCACCCTCCCCTCTCCTCACCCCCTCCTCCTCCTCCTCTCTCTCTCATTAGCAGGCAACAGTGCAGCACTATCTCTCTCTCTGTTTCTGGCACAACAGCGCCCCTACTGGTACTAATAGTCATATACTGGTGCTCATGGTCACATAGGTGGGTTAACGTCACATAGGTAGGTGAACACGGACGTCGCTGTTCCTTGGAGTGGTTGCACCACTCAAAAACAACAACTAAAAAAAACTACTTTTTTCCAGTGCATCACCTGTCCTCTGAGACATGGTGATGTGGGGCCATCGGGGGAGCCTACTACAGGTGTTTAGTACTGCTAAGCTCCTCAGGCCACTATTCTGTCCATTTGGTTCCGCTCTACCAGTGAAGAGAACAGAGTGGCGTTCAAGGACGTCATGGTTTTGGTCAATTACTGTATTTCAATTGTACTAAAGCTAGAACAATTCTTAAAGAAGAATCCTGTGCAGATTAACTTTCTCAATGTCATGTTTGTTGATTAGATTACACACATGCGCAAAGCAAAGCAAAGTTCTTTGTTTACCCAGGGAAGTGGACTAAGCTTGAGATGCTTGTTTACAGCCAGGCCCTGCTCATAGAACATTTCATGCTAGGGGTTCAATGCCTTGTCCAAGGGCACTTCAGCTGTGGTAATTCTAACGTGCCGGTCCGGGGATGCGAACTGGCAACCTTCTGGTATCAAGACCGCTCCGCAAACCGTTTGGCCACCGCTGCCACACATGGGCGGTTACGCAAGCAAGCAAGCAATTTAAATGGGTCAAAAAAGTCATGTCTCACCTAGACAGGATCTGCCAAGATCCTGTCTGAACTTTTTGTAAAATGGAATTTTTGTAAAAGTGTATTTTTATATTGTGGTATTGCTACTTTCCCACCACTGGTTCGGACTGCAGAGTAAAAAGAGAAGTGTGGAGGCTTTTTGATACGGTCTGGCACTGAATTTAATTGGCAGAGGAGTTCAAATAAGTTCCAAGACAGGGTTGATAGGGATGGAAGGCTGAATGACATTTTAATTTTAATATCTTTCTGCCCCTCTTTGAAACAGCAGAAAGGCACCGAGACTACGATGATTATCGCCGGATGGCACTTATTTCCCTTGTAATGAAAACGTTTGAACAACTTGTCTAAAATAATAATAATAATCATAATAATAAGACAGTAGACATGACAGAAGCTCCACTTTGCCCCCCGGGGAGAGGGGATGAAGATGATGCTATACTGCAAGCCTGTTAACTCATTTAGGCCTGACGTCAAAATGAAAAAAAAAAAAAGTCTTCTGAAAGAATATATATTTTGAAGGAAGGGGGGAAACATGTTTGGCCGATCTACGGCTTGTATATTATGGCATTCGGCTTCACGTTCCTTTGGCCACGAGCTGCGGAAATTATTCTAATTTGGATGAGCAGACACAGAACAGAGAGATGGAGTGAACGGTTCTGGTTCTGTAGCACTCTCTCTCATATTCCACCGGATCTCCTCGTGTCTTTCTCTGCTTTTGTCTTATTATACAAATGACTGTCAGACTTATTATGAAGGCAGCTACTGTATATGTTTTTGCACAATTAAGGAACAGAGTTGTGGACGTAAACAGAAAAGGGCTGGGAAATATATATAAATATTGTGATATATGCGACTAGATATCATCTGGGATTATACCACAGGTCGTTTCCAGGAAGCAATCCGATTGGTTGAAACAGCCTTCTAGCCGTGGGTTAAACCAGCACCATTCACCACCTAACCATTCATTTTAAGGGTAACTGTTGTATAATTGCAATATTACAGGAGAGGGTGTGGGTTAACGTGATTATTGCCACTTCAGTGATGCTTGCGGAATTCGACTATACGTCTCGTTCCTGACCGCATCAATGTCGTGGCAATAATCACGTTAAACCACACCCTCTCGTGTAATATTGCTTAATTTTACACGCAGGGAGTTATACCTGCACGATGGAGAATGAACAAACACCCTGTGACTCCTATCAGAATATAAAGCTATTATTCAACGACTATTTCAACAGAAGAACATGACTTACGGCCCTCTTTAACAGGTGCGTGCAGATCAGAGGTGCATTGTGGGATACTTTAACAGGTGCGTGCAGATCAGAGGTGCATTGTGGGAAACCTCTTTAACAGGTGCGTGCAGATCAGAGGTGCATTGTGGGATACTTTAACAGGTGCGTGCAGATCAGAGGTGCATTGTGGGATACTTTAACAGGTGCGTGCAGATCAGAGGTGCATTGTGGGAAACCTCTTTAACAGGTGCGTGCAGATCAGAGGTGCATTGTGGGATACTTTAACAGGTGCGTGCAGATCAGAGGTGCATTGTGGGATACTTTAACAGGTGCGTGCAGATCAGAGGTGCATTGTGGGATACTTTAACAGGTGCGTGCAGATCAGAGGTGCATTGTGGGAAACCTCTTTAACAGGTGCGTGCAGATCAGAGGTGCATTGTGGGAAACCTCTTTAACAGGTGCGTGCAGATCAGAGGTGCATTGTGGGAAACCTCTTTAACAGGTGCGTGCAGATCAGAGGTGCATTGTGGGATACTTTAACAGGTGCGTGCAGATCAGAGGTGCATTGTGGGAAACCTCTTTAACAGGTGCGTGCAGATCAGAGGTGCATTGTGGGATACTTTAACAGGTGCGTGCAGATCAGAGGTGCATTGTGGGAAACCTCTTTAACAGGTGCGTGCAGATCAGAGGTGCATTGTGGGATACTTTAACAGGTGCGTGCAGATCAGAGGTGCATTGTGGGATACTTTAACAGGTGCGTGCAGATCAGAGGTGCATTGTGGTATACTTGCCCTCTGGCCCGTCAGGCCCTGCTCACCGCCGTTCCCAGGAGGACCGCTGGGCCCCTAGTGGTCAGCCAGAGAAATGACACGGTAAAGCCACTGAGGCTTAACAACACACAGATGAAAAGAAAATAGCAGATCTACAAGCTCACAATGTTTAATGTTAAAATGGTTAATGTATGTTTTGTGATAATGTCAAATCTACAAAGTGACTAGTAACTCAAAGTTTTCAAATAAATGTAGTGGAGAAAAAGAGTACAATATTTGCCTCTAAGTAAAGTAAAACAATAAAAAATACCTAAAAATTGTAAAAAAGTACAGTACTTAGTTACTTTCCACCACTGCAGACCGCATTGAGTTCATTCAACTATTTATTTTAGTCATAGTCTCTTAAATAGTTTTCATTTAGTTTTAGTCACATTTTTTTTTTATAAATTTTTTATCCCACGATTTTGTAACCCAGTTTTCTTTTCACCCAGTGCCAATTATCTAATGTAATCCTGGGCGCTACACTTCCTCTGCCAACCTGGGGGGGCAGCGGACTGACCTCATGCCTCCTTCTATGCATGAGGAGTCCAAGCTGCTTCTTTTCACCTGACAGAGGGGAATTTCCCCGGCCGGACGTAGCGCGTGGAAGGGACACGTTATTCCGACCAGTTCCTTTCCCCTCCATCAGGCGCCCTGGCTGGCCAGGGGGAGGTAGTTTTAGAGACCAGGATTACGGCATGTTTTTGTGAGGGTATCTACCCTAGGGGACACGGGGAGAACATGCAAACTCCACACAGAAAGGCCCTATCGCCAACCCCCGCCTTGGGTATGGGCACTGATGACGCGGAGGAGGGAACACGCCGCCAGTGCCCACAGCGTCCCCAGCGGGAATCGAACCCAGGACCTTCTAGCTGTGAGGCGACAGCACTACCAACTGTGCCACCGTGCCCCTTGTTTTAGTCACATTTTAGTCACCTGGAATGGTTAAGTGTTAAGTTAAGTTTTAGTCGACTAAATATCATAAGAGTTTAGTTGATGCCGACGTAATGTCTGATTGTAGCCGACCTACTCAGCTCAGCGACGTGTTTTCAGCATGCAACCAAGTGAAAAACTACTTATACTGGATCTCTATACTTTATACTCTATTACTCTATACTCTATTACTTATACTGGATCTCTTGTCCACTATAGAGCGCAGCAGTCCCGCCCCCTTTCAGAAAAGCGAGTGGCCCAGGAAATGAAACCCCAATGCATTCTCCCATCGGCACTTCGAATATAACTTATTTAAAGACGGTTACGCCGCGGACAAAGCCAATTCGGATCATGACAAATCATGACAATGAACACGATGTTTTGGGACGATCAAATCATTAGAAAGAAGAAAATAAAGGCAGGAGACATAACACTATTTGTTTTGTTTTTCGTCTTATAAATTATTTGATCGTCCCAAAACATTGTGTTCATTGTCATGATTTGTCATGATCCGAATTGGCTTTGTCCGCGGCGTAACCGTCTTTAAATAAATTATATTAGAAGTGCCGATGAAAGAATGCATTGGGGTTTCATTTCCTGGGCCACTCGCTTTTCTGAGAGGGGGCGGGACTGCTGCGCTCTATAGTCATCATAGCTTAGTTTTAGTTTAGTTTCCATTTAGTTTTCGTCAGTGAAAAAGGTACAGTGGGTTTTGTCATAGTATTTAGTAAGTGAATGTTAATTACCTTCTCACCGCGCTGGCCGGGCAGTCCCCACTCCCCCACCTTCCCCGGTGGACCCTGTCACAATAAAACCAGCACAGTTCAGATGTACTACAGTCCCCCCCACTCCCCCACCTTCCCCGGTGGACCCTGTCACAATAAAACCAGCACAGTTCAGATGTACTACAGTCCCCCCCCACTCCCCCACCTTCCCCGGTGGACCCTGTCACAATAAAACCAGCACAGTTCAGATGTACTACAGTCCCCCCCACTCCCCCACCTTCCCCGGTGGACCCTGTCACAATAAAACCAGCACAGTTCAGATGTACAACAGTCCCCACTCCCCCACCTTCCCCGGTGGACCCTGTCACAATAAAACCAGCACAGTTCAGATGTACTACAGTCCCCCCCACTCCCCCACCTTCCCCGGTGGACCCTGTCACAATAAAACCAGCACAGTTCAGATGTACTACAGTCCCCACTCCCCCACCTTCCCCGGTGGACCCTGTCACAATAAAACCATCACAGTTCAGATGTACTACAGTCCCCCCCACTCCCCCACCTTCCCCGGTGGACCCTGTCACAATAAAACCAGCACAGTTCAGATGTACTACAGTCCCCCCCACTCCCCCACCTTCCCCGGTGGACCCTGTCACAATAAAACCAGCACAGTTCAGATGTACTACAGTCCCCCCCACTCCCCCACCTTCCCCGGTGGACCCTGTCACAATAAAACCAGCACAGTTCAGATGTACTACAGTCCCCCCCACTCCCCCACCTTCCCCGGTGGACCCTGTCACAATAAAACCAGCACAGTTCAGATGTACTACAGTCCCCCCCACTCCCCCACCTTCCCCGGTGGACCCTGTCACAATAAAACCAGCACAGTTCAGATGTACAAACAGTCCCCCCCACTCCCCCACCTTCCCCGGTGGACCCTGTCACAATAAAACCAGCACAGTTCAGATGTACTACAGTCCCCCCCACTCCCCCACCTTCCCCGGTGGACCCTGTCACAATAAAACCAGCACAGTTCAGATGTACTACAGTCCCCCCCCACTCCCCCACCTTCCCCGGTGGACCCTGTCACAATAAAACCAGCACAGTTCAGATGTACTACAGTCCCCCCCACTCCCCCACCTTCCCCGGTGGACCCTGTCACAATAAAACCAGCACAGTTCAGATGTACAACAGTCCCCACTCCCCCACCTTCCCCGGTGGACCCTGTCACAATAAAACCAGCACAGTTCAGATGTACTACAGTCCCCCCCACTCCCCCACCTTCCCCGGTGGACCCTGTCACAATAAAACCAGCACAGTTCAGATGTACTACAGTCCCCACTCCCCCACCTTCCCCGGTGGACCCTGTCACAATAAAACCATCACAGTTCAGATGTACTACAGTCCCCCCCACTCCCCCACCTTCCCCGGTGGACCCTGTCACAATAAAACCAGCACAGTTCAGATGTACTACAGTCCCCCCCACTCCCCCACCTTCCCCGGTGGACCCTGTCACAATAAAACCAGCACAGTTCAGATGTACTACAGTCCCCCCCACTCCCCCACCTTCCCCGGTGGACCCTGTCACAATAAAACCAGCACAGTTCAGATGTACTACAGTCCCCACTCCCCCACCTTCCCCGGTGGACCCTGTCACAATAAAACCATCACAGTTCAGATGTACTACAGTCCCCCCCACTCCCCCACCTTCCCCGGTGGACCCTGTCACAATAAAACCAGCACAGTTCAGATGTACTACAGTCCCCACTCCCCCACCTTCCCCGGTGGACCCTGTCACAATAAAACCAGCACAGTTCAGATGTACTACAGTCCCCCCCACTCCCCCACCTTCCCCGGTGGACCCTGTCACAATAAAACCAGCACAGTTCAGATGTACTACAGTCCCCCCCACTCCCCCCACCTTCCCCCGTGGACCCTGTCACAATACAACCATCACAGTTCAGATATACAACACTTATATATTACGTATATTTCAGCACACGAATCCTAGCATCCCTGTTAGTCCCTTTCGCCAACCCCGCCTCGGGTATGGGCACTGAGGATTGCGGAGGAGAGAACACGCCCCCCAGCGCCCACAGGGCTGTATTCTGCGTGTCTTAAGTACCAGGTCTTATTCCCTAACTTGAGTAAACTAAAGACCTGGAGGCATGATCAATGCCATTTGGCTATTCTGAGTGGCCAAAGAGCATTGATCACGCCTCCAGGTCTTTAGTTTACTTAAGTTAGGGAATAAGACCTGGTACTTAAGACACGCAAAATACAGACCACCATGTCCGCAGCGGGAATCAAACCCAGGACCTTCCTAGCTGTGAGGCGTACACACCGTTTTTATACAACTCTATCGTTCACCCCCAGAGACTCCGTAAACCATTAACTTTTTAGCACAACTTCTGTCATATTGCAGTGATTGGAACAGATTTGTGATGGCAGTCACACACAAACTCACCTGTAAGCCCATCTCTCCTAGCGGCCCCATGGTACCAGGTGGCCCCACTGGTCCCTGGGTAGAGGAACACAGGCAAAAAGCAGTTTCAAAATCCCCAACCGGTGTCTTTGTAAATGGCACTCGAGGAGGGAACAATGTGAAAAGGGCAAAGAAACCGTGGTGGGTTTGTGGAGCTACGTTGATCAAGAGATGGCTGAGAGCTATATGCAAGGCCCGGGGACAGGGCAGACTCCCTCCGCCCCAAGGCAGACTCCCTCAGCCCCGGGGCAGCAGACTCCCTCAGAATAGTCTGCCAAAAAGCTTCTGTGAGCGATGGAAACAGGCCTGCTGTTACAGAGACACACTCAGGGCTACAACAAAGCTGTCTCTCGGGTAAAGGGGTGGTATGAATCAAAAAGACTCTTCTCTCTTTGAGTCCAAAAGACTTGGGCAAGAGTGAGAAAAAGCAGATTAGGATGCCTTCCGGCTTGTCTGACCACCAGGGGACGGCTTTCCACTTTCCAGTCAGTGAATTAAGACGGGGCAAACTGAAGATACTTTCATATCCAACAAAGAAAAAGAAAAAAAAAAAGCTATACAGCAGGTGCTAGAGAGCTCCATATCGTTAAAGTAACCTTGTAGTTTCCATTTGTTCCCTGGATTCAGACCTGCTGCCACCCACCAAACTCTATTTATTTTTTAAACCAGAAATGTCCGCAGCAAAGATGCAGAGAAAGAAGAGAATAATTCTCGTTACTGCGGTCTCTTACTGGGGAGATTCTAAAAACAGAAGCCCAAATGAGCAACTGTCGTGCAGAAGATAGGGCTGGGCAACTGACATGACACGATACTGACCATGATACTGACATGATACTACCAGCTCAGTGGCCTTGTGGTTAGAGTGTCCGCCCTGAGACTGGGAGGTCGGGGTTCGATCCCCGGCCCGGGTCATACCAAAGACTGTAAAAATGGGACCCCAATGCCTCCCTGCTTGGGTTGGATTTGGGGGTAAGTCCCTGCGACATACTAGCGTCATGTCCAGGGGGTGTACTTGTACATCAAGCTGCCTCACGCTACAGAAACAGGAGATGGGCTCCTGCTCCTATGGGCCTCATGGCTACAGAAACAGGAGATGGGCTCCTGCCCCTATGGGCCTCATGGCTACAGAAACAGGAGATAGGCTCCTGCCCCTATGGGCCTCATGGCTACAGAAACAGGAGATAGGCTCCTGCCCCTATGGGCCTCATGGCTATACAGAAACAGGAGATAGGCTCCTGCCCCATGGCTCGGCAAGGCTACTTACTTACTACCATGATACTGACCATGTCCATGACACTGACCATAATAGACTTTTCATAATCAACTAAACCAATTTGTCAAATTAAACACCTATATTAGGCTATACTTTGTCATACACTGGGGTGGTGTGCAAAATTGTTTAACCAGCTATCTATAAGCTCACAATTTGTCGCATCACAACGCGCTGTAAGCTTGTAGATTTGCCATTTTCTAAAACCATAATTACTCACCGGCTGTCCTGCGATTCCTTTGTCTCCCGGAGGCCCTGAAGGTCCTTGGACACCCTGGAAATAAGAGCAGATCCTTAAAAATACACTCTAGTACTGTTCATTACAAAACGTGCATTCTGCCTACTATAATTCTTATCCCACGATTTTGTAACCCATTTTTCACCCCTGTGTCAATCATCTAATGTGATCCTGGGCTCTACACACCCTCCACCAACCTAGTCCCCATATATGGGGGACAAGGGGAGAGCAACGGACTTGAACTCATGCTTCCTTCATGCCTGAGTGTCCAAGTTGCTCCTTTACACCTGACAGGGGGGAGTTTCCCTGGTTGGACGTAGCGCGTGGAAGGAACAGGTTATTCCAACCAGTTCCTTTCCCCTCCATCAGGCGCCCCGGCTGGCCAGGGGGAGGCAGTTTAGAGACCAGGATTACTTGCATGTTTTTGTGAGGGTACCTACCCTAGCTAGGGGACACGGGGAGAACATGCAAACTCCACACAAAACGTGCATTCTGAAGTGCTAGAAGAACAACTGTGCGCCACACAAGTCAAAACGTCTATTCCCCCAAAAATGTGTCCATCCCGAAAATTAAAACTGACCTAAACGAGACCTCTCTGTCTCTGTTAGCCCAATCATCACTTACTGGAAACCCCTTGGGCCCGGCTTCACCTGGCTCGCCGATCCTTCCCTTGAGCAGAACAACACAGGCAGGAACAACTTACAAAACAGAGTCAACAACAACACATCTGAGGAAAACGATGTGTATAGATCAACACTATTATTAATGTCATAAATGGTGCACAAAAAGCTCCATACCATTTCTCCGGGGAAGCCCAGTTTTCCTGGCGGTCCGTCGGGCCCCTGTGAGGGTCACGTTTAAAAACACACAGGAGTTCAGGATCCACACATTTTCGTCGACTAAAACTGTGACGAAAAATGTTCGTCGACTACCTTTTTTTCACTGACAAGAACTACATAAAGACTAAATAAAAACTAAGCCATGATGACTAAATAAACATACATATTTACAACGCATCGCAGTTGTGGGCTTGTAGATCGGCTATTTCCAGCAAGTGTAAAAACAGTCATTACGACGGCATCAAGGTCCAACAAAATACATTTTTGTTGACTAAATCAACTGTAGATTTAGTCGACTAAAATCCTATGATATTTAGTCGACTAAAACACTAAAACATTCCAGGTGACTAAAATGTAACTAAAACTAAATGAAAATTATTGAAAAGACTGACTAAAACTAAATTGTGTTCGTTGTCATGATTTGTCACGACAAGAGTTGTCTTTGTCCGCGGCGTAAACGTCTTTAAATAAATACTTTTTGAAAAGTCTATGAGGAAAATGAACGGGGATTTATTTCCCGGGTCTCTCGAGGGGGCGGGACTGCGACGCTCTATACAAGCGCCATTCTATTACCGCCAATACAGCCCAAAACAACGAGAGGAGGGGCAACGCGGGCAAGGTGTTAAATGCTACATCGTTGACCCTTTCCTTACCTTCAGTCCTGCAGAACCTTTATGGCCCACTGGGCCTTCCAGACCCGTTGGACCCTGTGTGGAAAACAAAGACAGTTGTGACGCATGTGTGTCTGGAAGAATCCGTCATTGTACTGACTGACACAATCATAATATTATGATATTATTATATTATGAAATATGAAATCAGTGGGTTGTTGTTATTGTTGGGCATGATCTACTTTCTTGTGCATATCCTTTCGGTAGACCTGGGTAATACTGTAATTCCAATGTCTCAATTAGATGTCATGGTTTAGGTACAGTGTATTTAATTGTGTAAGTATAATTCATGAATGAATCAATTTAAGACGGTACAAAATGAACCACTGGTTTGATTCCTACTTCCCTTTACACAATCTCTGAGTTAACCCATTTTGGGCAGGAACCACTTTTGGTGTTTTAAGCATGTTCTATGCTTTAGCTGTTGAAAAATAGCAGATCTACAAGCTCATAGCGCGGCACAGAGTGCCGCGCTATGAACTTGTAGGTCTGCTATTTTTGAAAAAATCGTGAAAATGTGGCACAAAACCTTGAATATATATTCTTTCAGAGCGAACATTTTTAACTAAAATCTTTGCTTCTGGGGGGTTCCTGGAACAAACATATTTTCAGATGGGGGTCGGCGGCCAAATACAGTTAATTTTCGGCGTCCTTGACATGACATATTGAGCACCACTGATACAGAAACATGAAGTATTTCAGAAAACCGTCAGAAGACTTTTTTTTATTTTGACGTCAGGCCTAAATGGGTTAACACTGGGGATTTGTTCTGTGTAACCGTGACCACTGGAAAGACACCACTTAGAATCGTGGCTTACTAAAATAGTAATCATTTCCAAAATAGATCCACAGTACAGTATATCACACTGTAATGCTTTGTGTCATCTCCTTTCCATCATGTCCATATACATGCCGTGCGTGGCTCTGTGGCATTCAGCCGCTCGCCACACTATGGGGACATTGTGACGATAGAGGTTCTGAAAAGGTCATGGTCGTGGCCTATATGGATGGATGACTCATCCTGGCCTCTCAGGTCCGACCCAACTGTCAGTGGTTCTGGTAGCATTGTACTGTACACACGAGTGGTATTTTGAAGTTGTTGTTTTCGTTATGCGGTGCACTGTACGGTATGTACAGTACTGGTGCTGCAGTTCCAACAGTGACCAGATCCACAGGACCTTGGGGTAGAGTAGTGACCACTTGGGAATCGCAGATCCCATATTCCCTGGTTTGATCGCCAGCCCACCCCCCAGGCTATTTTAACCCATTCTGACCTGAGATCAGATTCATAACGAGGTTTCCACTGGACACACACTGGTCTGATGAACCCATTCTGACCTGAGATCAGATTCTAAAAATGTCAGTCGTTCTTCGATTTTTTTCAAAAATAGCAGACCTACAAGCTCGTAGCGCGCCACTCGGTGGCGCGCTACGAGCTTGTAGATCTGCTATTTTTCAATAGCTAAAGCATAACATGATGCCAACACCAAAATGGGTGCCCGGTCAGAATGGGTTAGGGATGAGGGGCTTTAGCATGGACAAAAATAGAGCCATTTAGCACTTGAATTTACCAGTACATCTACACAAGCAAGAATAGAATACAGGTTACAATTTAGCAGTCGCTGTTGCTATAGTTACTGTTGTCAGTGATTGGGAGTGGTGAAAGATTGTGGAAAACAACCATCACAAGATGGTCAATTAAACAAACAATAACGCACACCCTTGAGTGTAATATTGTGATGATACAACAGTTACCCTTAAAAATAAGATAATCGAAAAAAAGATTCTGCTGCACTCTGGGAATTCTTTGTTTATTAGGTGTTCCATGATGCTGCTTAGAAGCACGGCTAGAAGGCTGTTTTCAACCAATCAATCAGACCTGTTGTACTGTATATAATGCATTGTGGAGTGCCCTATCGCTTCAACAGGGGACAACTGTCATTGCTACAAGGGTCATGGGATCAGAAGCTGGTGTACAGATGCAGCACTGCACTGTACCTCTTACACACATCTGCCTGCTCTTTCCTTGGCAACAGCATCGTTACTGTCAGAGACCTTGTTTCTCCTTTGCCATTTCTGAATAGTGACTCCATGTTGGATGTGGTTAAGAAGATACACGTGTATTAACGGTGCTTGTAGCTCTGCTATTTTTGAAAAATCGTGAAAATGTATAGCGCAAATCTTTGAATATTATATTCTTTCAGAGCGAACGTTTTTAATTCAAATCTTTGCTTTTATTTTCAGATGGGGGGGTCGGTGGCCAATTACATAGAGGCCTATAATTTTTGGGGTCCTTGACATGAAAATGTTTGAGAACCTGCACTGACAGGATTTAGAAGCCTTTTTATTTATTTTTTAATCTACCTCAGGTCTAGATGGGTTAAACATCTCTATAAAGAGATTGCTAGCCGTCACCTTTCCATGCCCGTTAGTATTAGTAAGCAGAAAAAGCCTTTTCAGGTCAGAAACCTAATTTCAGAGAGAGAACTCAGACAAAAGTGGTACAGGAAAACTATACTTTGGATCAGATAAATGGCTTCTCTCTCTCCAGATTGGATGAAATTGGCAACCCACATGAAAACACTACTACAAGAGATGGGGAGACAGTTAACTGTTACTGAACGGACACTCTATAGCAATGATTAACAAAAATCAGACCGGTCTGAAGTGAGTGGTGCAACAGTGCCCCCTGTTGGTACTAAACATAGGGACATAGGGGGCATAGGGACATTGCTGTTCCTTGGAGTGGTTGAAAATCACACTACATTAACAAGCTTGTGATTAAAACAATAACCATTGGATGCATTGCAGGTTAATCTTTTTTTCCATTGACTGAATAGTAACAGATTTGGAAAATGTAGATTGCATTACTGTATATATTTGTTTTACTGAATGAGCTCTTATGGAAATATTTCTTTGTTTATTTGTGAACGGTTTTGTCTTCCGATTTAGCCAATCATGTTGATTAAACAAGCCATGATTTATATGTTTAAAAATGTAGATACAGCTGGGAAATCATTTAGCAATTTCACGATATTCTCTCGACGTATAATCATGTTGATTATTGAGTCGTGTTTTCCATCTTGCAACAAGGAGAATCCACCGTAATTATGCTGCTCTAAAATCTATTTTCAAAAAGCCCCACTGTAATTTTCTCCTATTACGGTTATTAACCCATTCTGACCTGAGATCAGATTCATACGAGGTTTCCACTGGACACACACTGGTCTGATTAACCCCATTCTGACCTGAGATCAGATTCTAAAAATGTCAGTCGTTCTTTTATTTTTCAAAAAATAGCAGATCTACAAGCTCATAGCGCGCCACCGAGTGGCGCGCTATGAGCTTGTAGATCTGCTATTT
Organism: Protomyctophum bolini; assembly: GCF_963924005.1. Classification (NCBI taxonomy): domain Eukaryota; kingdom Metazoa; phylum Chordata; class Actinopteri; order Myctophiformes; family Myctophidae; genus Protomyctophum; species Protomyctophum bolini. Next base: position 32,236,107 of record NC_137883.1, read on the forward strand.
TTCAATAGCTAAAGCATAACATGATGCTAACACCAAAACGGGTTCCCGTTCAGAATGGGTTAAATATTAAATTCAATGATTGCAATTTTAGGCCGAACCATGTGAAACTAATCTACCGAACGAAATGCCCTAATTATACCCATTCATGAATATTGTATCAATTATTCATTTAGCTCAAGGCTCCTGCTGGAACACCAAGGGCACTTTTCCATAGCAGAACTCCCCTTTCATTAACCCTTTTAGACCTGACTACGATACTACAAATCCTGACAGTTTTATCAGTGGTCCTCAAACTATTTCATGTCAAGGACCCCTAGAATTATATGTATTTGGCCGCCGACCCCCATCTGAAAATATATGGGACCCCTCCCCAGAAGCAATGATTTGAGTTAAAAACGTTCGCTCTGAAAGAATATATATTCAAAGATTTGTGCCGCATTTTCACGATTTTTCAAAAATAGCAGACCTACAAGCTCGTAGCGCGCCACTCGGTGGCGCGCTACGAGCTTGTAGATCTGCTATTTTTCAACAGCTAAAGTATAACATAATGCAATAAACACCAAAAGGGGGTTCTCACCCATAATGGGTTAAGATGATCTTGTGTTATTTGCAGACATGGCCATGCAGGCATGTTTTCCACGCAAAGAACTTCCAGCTTGTTTTAATGAATGACATAAAAAAAAAACAAGCTATTTTGTGTGTTTGATTGTTTGCAGGGGCAAAAAGTTGCCTTTTCAACTTGCAAATACAGTCATAATAATTTGTCCTGTATATGTAACATTGTTCCCCCAGAGCGTATTTCATAATTACCAAGAGTTAGGAACCCCTGTGAGTGCCGCGGTGTGCAATAGCAGTATAATTGGCAACACTTGTATAATTTATTGTACAGGACTATAATTATCAATTGTAAAACCAAAAAAAAAGGATAGACCCCTGGAGGACCCCCGTCATTGAAGTGTGTAGTGTTTAAGGGGAACCTTAAACAACCCAGGGGGTCGTGACAACCCAGGGGGTCTCTGGGGGGGGGTCCCAGGAACGGCCCAGGGCTCGTACTGTAGTGTACTCTGTGCCACTTTACTCTGTGCTGTACTCTACTGGACACTTTAGGTGTTGCAGTTTTCCGTGCTCGGACACACGGACACAGAGACAGACATATGGACGGACGGACGGACGGACGGACATAGCTCAGTAATGGAGTGGAAGCACTGCTCATAAAATTACGATTACAAGAACTGTTTAAAAAAAACGTGGGAGGTAATTTATGGGAGCACTTTAACCCATTCTGAACGGGAACCCATTTTGGTGTTGGCATCATGTTATGCTTTAGCTATTGAAAAATAGCAGACCCTACAAGCTCATAGCGCGCCACCGAGTGGCGCGCTACGAGCTTGTAGGTCTGCTATTTTTGAAAAATCGAAGAACGACTGACATTTTTAGAATCTGATCTCAGGTCAGAATGGGTTCATCAGACCAGTGTGTGTCCATTGGAAACCTCGTATGAATCTGATCTCAGGTCAGAATGGGTTAAAAATTAAGGCAATACAATTGCTCCGCGATGCTTGGTGACGAGCCCGTGTGGGTTCCAAACGGCGCTGGCTGCGTGACCCGGGCCGTCTCTCAGGCTGACAGAACCATCAGACGCTGTTCCAGAACCATCCAGAACCCAGAGCCCAGTCCAACAGACAGACAGATGGGGATTACAGTATTAAACACCATCTGCCCGGTGCTGAGAAATGCCCTTTCAGAAGGAGGAGGAGGAGACATCAATGATGCCATTATTATCCGCAAAGTCGTGCAAGCTGCACAAAACTCTGATTAACCACTCGAGTCCAAATCCAGAGAAATCCCCCAAATACCCCGTTTAATTCTGGGGATGAACATGTGGTGGAAATAGGCGATCTATCACTGCGCAAAAAGCATGGAATATTATGGATGTGTACATTACAGGAAACTCCCGTTAAACTTTCCAACAAACTCCAGTAAACTCCCGAATTGTACCACCACACCTACCGTATATTAACTGTATATGCTGCTAAACTTGAGGTTCATGGGCAAAATACAGTGTCCATAATTGCCCGTTAACTCCTCTTTTCACGCAGTGTACACGAGCTCGCGCAACAGGTGAAGGTAATCGGTGAAAACAGGAGAGGGGGGGGCCTAGTATAGTGCCCTGGGGAACTCCAGTCCACTACGTATACTTGTATAGGGTTAAGTAAAGGATTACATGTCAGGGAATCTAGGTGGACATGAGGTCACGTTCCTCCCAGCACCTTGAACATGGGGTTTAGAATCCTCCATGGTTTCAAAGGCAGACGCCTCCTTCAGCCGTGGGATGCGTGTCTCTCTCACTCTGTCGAGGAGGCAACATGGAGGCAAGCTTTTCCGAGATTCCTTGCTGGAGTATTTATAGCGAAAGCTTGCCAAGCGTCTGCGTGCGTGCGCCGTGCGTCACATAAGAGGACGTTCTGGTCCCTTGGATTAAATTGATTGAAGTCCCGGAAAAGTCGAGCCGCGATTGGGCCAGTAGTCACTTGAGTGGCAGCGAGGAAAGCGTGCCTTTCTGTTATTCCACTTGACTTTTGGTCCTCATGCTGGAGAGGACACGTGGCTCCAATGAACTGCAGAGGCCAACGAGGCGTCTATTGTTATTCATGTTTTAACCCATTCTGACCTGAGATCAGATTCATACGAGGTTTCCACTGGACACACACTGGTCTGATTAACCCATTCTGACCTGAGATCAGATTCTAAAAAATGTCAGTTGTTCTTCGATTTTTCAAAAAATAGCAGACCTACAAGCTCGTAGCGCGCCACTCGGTGGCGCGCTATGAGCTTGTAGATCTGCTATTTTTCAATAGCTAAAGCATAACATGATGCTAACACCAAAATGGGTTCCCGTTCAGAATGGGTTAATATGTTTGGGCTGGACGCTCCATAACTGACACTGTGCATAACTAAAAGGTTCCCAAAAGGTGGCTGGCATACAGTAGCTGTTTTCTGTCCCGGACGGTTCACTTCCACCATAGCTCTGTGTGCTTTTGGCTCGGCACATGGAACTAACGTGGAAACCATGTGAACTGTGAAGGTGTCTCCGGTTCAGATCCGACTGCCGAGCCAACGCAAACCGAAGGGAAAACGAGCAGGAACAGGAAACGGTCTCAACGCCTCACATAATTAAGAACTGTGTTAAAATAAACAAACCTCCCGGCCGTTATACTCATGTGGATATAAAGAATCAACTGACTGAGAGAAAACGCTATTGCTGCTGAATTATAGTTACATTTACGCTAGAAACAGACTGTATCATATATGAGTGACCAACTGTCGTAAACGATACAGAGACAACCTCCACGACAATATCGCAGAGACGGTTTGTTGAAAAAGGACCAGAATTCTTAAATGAGACGATTTTAAGATGACCCCCCCGTTATTCTCCATAGAGAAAGTACGGTACCCCTGGTGCTAAAGAGAACTAGGTTTCTGACCCGTTTGGTACTTTCAAGGGACAAGCTGGCAAAAGCTTGACCTGGTATTAACCCATTCTGACCGTGCACCCATTTTGGTGTTAGCATCATGTTATGCTTTACCTATTGAAAAATAGCAGATCTACAAGCTCATATCGCGCCACCGAGTGGCGCCACCGAGTGGCGCGATATGAGCTTGTAGGTCTGCTATTTTTGAAAAATTCGAAGAACGACTGACATTTTTAGAATCTGATCTCAGGTCAGAATGGGTTCATCAGACCAGTGTGTGTCCAGTGGAAACCTCGTATGAATCTGATCTCAGGTCAGAATGGGTTAAGGGAGTGGCACAGTGAGTTTAACGTCGTTTTGACGTAAATTGTATATAGCTATCTAAATGAAACAAAACTCCAGAGCTTTGGTCAGACCGTATCAAGTGTTAAAACATCTTACCCTGCTGCCCTTCGGTCCTCGGACGCCAGCAACGCCCCTCGAACCAGAAGCTCCCTGAATATGAGAACATGTACATTATTACAACAGAACCAGAAGCTCCCTGAATATGAGAACATGTACATTATTACAACAGAACCAGAAGCTCCCTGAATATGAGAACATGTACATTAACAACAGAACCAGCAAGCCCCTGAATAAAAAATCATTTGTATCAGCATCAGCTAAGATGCTGAACGAGGCTCTGAAACAGCGGTAACTATACGTGAGGCTAGATTATTCACATAATGTGTGCAATTGTGTAATGTTGTGTCTTCCTCTGTAATGTATTTTTTGTTGTCTTTGATGTTTTATGTGTGGCTGTAGCTGGGGTGAAAGCCCAAGACAAATTTCCCTTGTGGACAATAAAGTTTACCTTGATATGAGAACATGTACATTATTACAACAGTGAATATGAGAACATGTACATTATTACAACAGTGAATATGAGAACATGTACATTATTACAACAGTGAATATGAGAACATGTACATTATTACAACAGTGAATATGAGAACATGTACATTATTACAACAGTGAATATGAGAACATGTACATTATTACAACAGTGAATATGAGAACATGTACATTATTACAACAGTGAATATGAGAACATGTACATTATTACAACAGTGAATATGAGAACATGTACATTATTACAACAGTGAATATGAGAACATGTACATTATTACAACAGTGAATATGAGAACATGTACATTATTACAACAGTGAATATGAGAACATGTACATTATTACAACAGTGAATATGAGAACATGTACATTATTACAACAGTGAACATGAGAACATGTACATTATTACAACAGTGAATATGAGAACATGTACATTATTACAACAGTGAATATGAGAACATGTACATTATTACAACAGTGAATATGAGAACATGTACATTATTACAACAGTGAACATGAGAACATGTACATTATTACAACAGTGAATATGAGAACATGTACATTATTACAACAGTGAATATGAGAACATGTACATTATTACAACAGTGAATATGAGAACATGTACATTATTACAACAGTGAATATGAGAACATGTACATCATTACAACAGTGAATATGAGAACATGTACATTATTACAACAGTGAATATGAGAACATGTACATTATTACAACAGTGAATATGAGAACATGTACATTATTACAACAGTGAATATGAGAACATGTACATTATTACAACAGTGAATATGAGAACATGTACATTATTACAACAGTGAATATGAGAACATGTACATTATTACAACAGTGAATATGAGAACATGTACATTATTACAACAGTGAATATGAGAACATGTACATTATTACAACAGTGAATATGAGAACATGTACATTATTACAACAGTGAATATGAGAACATGTACATTATTACAACAGTGAATACGAGAACATGTACATTATTACAACAGTGAATATGAGAACATGTACATTATTACAACAGTGAATATGAGAACATGTACATTATTACAACAGTGAATATGAGAACATGTACATTATTACAACAGTGAATATGAGAACATGTACATTATTACAACAGTGAATACGAGAACATGTACATTATTACAACAGTGAATATGAGAACATGTACATTATTACAACAGTGAATATGTGAACATGTACATTATTACAACAGTGAATATGAGAGCATGTACATTATTACAACAGTGAATATGAGAACATGTACATTATTACAACAGTGAATATGAGAACATGTACATTATTACAACAGTGAATATGAGAACATGTACATTATTACAACAGTGAATATGAGAACATGTACATTATTACAACAGTGAATATGAGAACATGTACATTATTACAACAGTGAATATGAGAACATGTACATTATTACAACAGTGAATATGAGAACATGTACATTATTACAACAGTGAATATGAGAACATGTACATTCTATCAACAGTGAATATGAGAACATGTACATTCTATCAACAGTGAATATGAGAACATGTACATTCTATCAACAGTGAATATGAGAACATGTACATTCTATCAACAGTGAATATGAGAACATGTACATTATTACAACAGTGAATATGAGAACATGTACATTCTATCAACAGTGGCTACACCAGATTGTGAAAGATGCACCTATGACAGTCGACAGCCTAATAGTCTTATAGTTTAATCTTTGCTTCAATATAGTTACGATGGAGAATTGTAAGAAGCAGGCATGCATATTATAATATGCATATAACTAAGAAGCATATTATGCGGTGTTGTCATTGCACATTATCGTCATTCTAACCTGGCTGTTGAGCACATTATCAAAGGTTAACCAGTTGAGCTCTGTTTAAAAAGAACACTGGCACAGCGAGGACAGTATTTATATCAGCCACATGACGTATACGTTGTCAGTTACTGCTCTAAACAAACATTAAAGTACATAGACTTGGCTACCACATGACGTTTCAGAAAGCCATGCATTGGAGAGGCTGGTGCCCCTTAAAAACTCTATCTTGGACGTCAGTCATCTATGAATGCATATGTGACAGATTTGACTGAGAGCCTGCCATCGCACAAACTCCAGCTTTTCAGAGAAAAACAGTTTTTTCCTTTTTTTTCACCAGAGTGAGTTAATATCACAGGCAGACTCTTCACATACTAGAGCATGTCTGAAATAAGTGTCAGAGCTGGAATCGACATGTAAATATGAAATAAATGCTTAAACATGTAGCTATAGGTGTAATGTTAGAGTCCACAGAAGTGAACCTTTCAAGCCTGTTTTCTGCAAGACATTACTCTATAAGCCATATCTCCAAAAACAAATCCAATGGCAGTCCCTCAGTCAAATTTAGTCACATATGCATTCATAGTGTACGTGTGTTCTAGGGTTGGTGTACTGTGTGTGTTCTAGGGTTGGTGTACTGTGTGTGTTCTAGGGTTGGTGTACTGTGTGTGTTCTAGGGTTGGTGTACTGTGTGTACTGTGTTCTAGGGTTGGTGTACTGTGTGTGTTCTAGGGTTGGTGTACTGTGTGTGTTCTAGGGTTGGTGTACTGTGTGTGTTCTAGGGTTGGTGTACTGTGTGTGTTCTAGGGTTGGTGTACTGTGTGTGTTCTAGGGTTGGTGTACTGTGTGTTCTAGGGTTGGTGTACTGTGTGTGTTCTAGGGTTGGTGTACTGTGTGTGTTCTAGGGTTGGTGTACTGTGTGTGTTCTAGGGTTGGTGTACTGTGTGTGTTCTAGGGTTGGTGTACTGTGTGTGTTCTAGGGTTGGTGTACTGTGTGTGTTCTAGGGTTGGTGTACTGTGTGTGTTCTAGGGTTGGTGTACTGTGTGTTAGATTCATTGTTAATTATAAACTCACTGGCGTTCCTGGCGCTCCGGTGGGTCCGCTCCCTCCAGGCGTTCCAGGATGCCCCTGATGAAGACAGCAGAAACGTGAGCCTCAACATTAATATCTGCAATTCGCTCATGAAAAAAAACAAAGAAAGCTGAAATCCATAACCTTTTTCCATGTCCTAAAATTAACCCATTTAGAAATTTAGCCTTATAGCTTTTTAACCACTTTAAGCATTATTTTAAACTTTTAGCTGTTGAAAAATAGCAGATTGAGTGCCGCGCTACGAGCTTGTAGATCTGTTAAGTCGTGAAAATGTGTGCAAATTCTTTGAATATATCTTCTTTCACAGTGAATGTTTTTTAACTCAAATATCTGCTTCTGGGGGATCTCCCTGGAACAACATATTTTCAGATGGGGGACTGTGGCCAAATACATATAGCTCTGAAAGGAGAGCTCATTTGGGAAGGCAAGATATTTCCCTTTGAATTTCAAGCAATGCATCTTGTCGACCAGTAGGTGTCCTTACCCGACCACATGATGTAAATACCTTTACTATCACTGTCTTTAAACCATGCATTTAGACCTAAGGCCGATTCTAAAAAAAAAAGTCTTCTAAATCATAACAGTTTGCTGTATCAGTGGGACCTCAAATTATTTCATGTCGAGGATCCCAATATTGTATTATGTAATGTACAGTATGTAATTGGCAGTGAACCCCAATCTCAAAATATGTTGTTCCAGGGACCTCCCCAGAAGACTCGAGTTAAAAAAACGTTCGCTCTAAAATAATGTATATTCAAAGATTTGCGCCACATTTTTCACGGTGTACATGTGTAGCTTAGTCCTAAAACAGGTAAGTGAGAATAGCAGATTCTGAAGCCGGTTTTGAAAATAAGACCTGATGACATTTAGCCTCTCAGACCCAAGAATATGTTGTTTCCTTTGGTGCCATTAGGAGAGACAACAGGCAAACAATTAAAATAACAATTCTTCTACATTCTCACATTCTCCCCACAGAAGTAAGAGAGACTTCCAACTACCTTCAAATTCAACCTGAAAATGTGGCTGAAAACAATTCAAATCTGTAATCATGAGTAACTATCAGCACTAATTAGTATTCGGTGTAATTTCTCATTTCACTTAGCAGTTGTTCTGTCCCCTGTACCATGTTGATCTGTATTGTATTGTATTGTGTATATGGTCATGGTGTTGGGGTGCCTGCACATATGCACACATGGCATCAACGCATGGTGTTGTGTGCAGGCACGCTACACTCTTGTCTTTCTTTTATCTGTATTGTATTGTGTTTTTGTATGGACGTAGTGATGGGTGCCTGCAGATATGCACACATGGCATCAACGCATGGTGTTGTGTGCAGGCACGCTACACTCTTGTCTTTCTTTTATCTGTATTGTATTGTGTTTTTGTATGGACGTAGTGATGGGTGCCTGCAGATATGCACACATGCACACATGGCATCAACGCATGGTGTTGTGTGCAGGCACACTACACTCTTGTCTTTCTTTTATCATTTACTTTTTAAGAGCCTGCCCAACAGGGACTACAGATGAAATGTAGCTTCGGCTAACTCTGGCCCATTTACATTGATGTGAAAACTGACATTGATTAATGAGCTTTGTCCCTGTCAAATAAATAAATAAATTGAATTGCTTATTTTCAGAGCTTAATTTATTTTATCCAAAACCCATAGTTAAAGATGCTTTTAAGAGATATCTTCTGATTCAAAAGGTAAAGCTCTATGAAAGTAGCGTTGCTATGATGTGTTTGTCCCGTCTCTCTCCAGTGCTGCAAAAAATATATGTATTTGGCCGCCGACCCACATCTGAAAATATGTTGTTCCAGGGACCCTCCAGAAGCAAAGATTTGAGATTTGAACATTTTTAACTCAAATCTTTGCTTCTGGGAGGGGGATCCCAGGAACTACATGTTTTCAGATGGGGGTCGGCGGCCAAATACATATAATTTTTGAGGTTCCTTGACATGAAAATGTTTGAGAACGACTGACATAGAAACATGAGGTTTTTCAGAAAACTGTCAGGATTTAGAATTGAACTTAGGTCTAAATTGGTTAACACAGCACCTTTAACCCATTCTGACCTGAGATCAGATTCATACGAGGTTTTCACTGGACACACACTGGTCTGATTAACCCATTCTGACCTGAGATCAGATTCTAAAAATGTCAGTCGTTCTTCGATTTTTCAAAAATAGCAGACCTACAAGCTCGTAGCGCGCCACTCGGTGGCGCGCTATGAGCTTGTAGATCTGCTATTTTTCAATAGCTAAAGCATAACATGATGCTAACACCAAAACGGGTTCCCGGTCAGAATGGGTTAACATTCCTGTGGCCTACTGTACATAGCCTACAGTACAGTGAGATCCCTGTAGCACTCTACTCTACTGTAGGCTACATAGCCTACAGTACAGTGAGATCCCTGTAGCACTCTACTCTACTGTAGGCTACATAGCCTACAGTACAGTGAGATCCCTGTAGCACTCTACTCTACTGTAGGCTACATAGCCTACAGTAGAGTGAGATGACATCCCATACTACTGACCAGCGATCATCATCTCCATGTTTTATGGGAGTTGCTAGATCGCCATGTTGACTGAATGGAGGACATTTTGAACCACTTAGTTACAACTTGGCGTGCATGTTTTGGGCATGTCCAGTTGGTCAACATGTTCATATCAATTCAAGAGGGTCTGTACTTGGTACCCCCAAAAAGCACTTGTAGATCTGATATTTTTGGCAGAATATTGGCCTAATATTGTGACAATAGAGACAGGTATGGGTTCAAGTGTCCTCTCTCAGTAGAAGCCTTTTTTTTTCCAATCACCCCAAATACACACCCTACCAAATACACACCTTACCCATGTTTAGACTGTCACACCCCTGAGTGAGAGACCCCCAAATACACACCCTACCCATGTTTAGACTGTCACACCCCTGAGTGAGAGACCCCCAAATACACACCCTACCCATGTTTAGACTGTCACACCCCTGAGTGAGAGAGACGGGGTCCAGACTTACTCCTTACCATCGCCCCCTTTTCTCCTGCTGGCCCGGGTAGGCCCGGGACCCCTCGGTCCCCCTGAGGAGAAAACACAGGTTCTGGTTAGTACCACACTAGGCCCGGTCCCCCTGAGGAGAAGACACAGGTTCTGGTTAGTACCACACTAGGCCCGGGACCCCGCGGTCCCCCTGAGGAGAAGACACAGGTTCTGGTTAGTACCACACTAGGCCCGGGGAGGCCCGGGACCCCTCGGTCCCCCTGAGGAGAAAACACAGGTTCTGGTTAGTACCACACTAGGCCCGGGGAGGCCCGGGTCCCCTCGGTCTCCCTGAGGAGAAGACACAGGTTCTGGTTACTACTCCACTACATCTCAGAGGCAAGTATTAAAGCAATAAGCCACGAGAGGTCTCAGGTTATCGGGTATTTTACAATTTGTTTTACATTTTGCTGGGAGGCAATTGTAAAATACCCGGTAAGCTGGGGCCTCGAGTGACTTATTGCTTTTCTAAAGCGGTTACAAACATATAGCAATATTAACCTAATAAAACTATTAAATTCACAAAAGTATAGCTACGCTTTGCGCCACCAGAGCGAGCAGCCACATCACTTCCTTGTTTTGCTCAGCAAGTATAGATTTCAGATTTCAGATTTTTATTGAAGGGACAGCCCCTTGAGATGCAGCATCTCATTTTCAAGAGGGACCCATAAAAAACAAAATACAGAAAAGCATACTGTACACAAATACACAAAATATGCAGTACACAGATACAAACAGATAAACAATACACAAATAGCTTGCTCACCATCTTCCACCTTAATCACCAACCACCACATAATACACAGTGTAGATAAGGTCACAGCGCAAATATTTCAGGGTCATAAAAGGTTACAGTCAGGTTAGAAGCAAAGACAAGTTGAGTCTAGATGTGAATGTAAGGAGGTCCTGAAGCTACTATATGATGAGATGGATCTAAGATCTAGAGGGAGGTTGTTCCAATCGAATGGGGCTTTGTAGGAGAAAGACCTCCGCCCAACCACATTGGAGATTTTGGGGATTTTAAAGTAAGGGTATTGAAGATGTCTTAGTGGATAGGATGAGGTAGACTGAGCCAGGTACTGTTTTAAGTAATCAGGGCACCTAAAATAAATGCATTTATAAGTGAAGAGATACCAGTGTAGTTGCCGTCTTGATTTAGGCTGCAGCCAATTGAGTGATTTGTACATGAGGCAGTGGTGGGTATCATATGGGCATCTCAATACAAACCTGCACAGGGAGTTGTATAAAACATTTAGAGGTTTAAGATGAGAGTCAGTTGTGTTCTGATACACAACATCTGCGTAGTCAATAATGGGAAGAATCACTTGAGCAATAATTCTTTTCCTAACATCAAAGGAGAAGCAATTAATAGAACGGTAAAGTGAGCTAAGGCAACCATAGGTTTTTTTAGTAACGTAATCTATGTGTGGTTTGAAGGTAAACTCTGGGTCGAGCCACACTCCAAGATATTTAAAGGAGTCAACTTTCTCAAGTTGGGAGCCATTTGAAAAATGAATGTCTATTCCAAGTGTGCTTGCTTGACTGCGACGTGTGCCAAACACCATGCTGCAGGACTTCCTCTTATTCAACAGTAATTTATTATTGTGGAGCCAGTTCTGAACAAGGTTGAAATCGGATTGTAAGGATGATTGAATATGAGTTATGTCAGAGCCAGAATAATATATAACCGTGTCATCAGCATAGAGCTGAACTTGACTGTGTGAGCAAATGTCAGGTAAATCATTAATAAAAATAGAAAAAAGGAGTGGACCCAAGGTGGAACCTTGTGGGACACCTTTATCAATAATAGTATAATCGGATTGGGTACCTTGTGAAACAACATACTGGCGCCTATTATGGAGATAAGCATTGAACCAGAGGATGGCATTTCGCTGTAAGCCAATGGCATGGAGCTTGTCAAGAAGTAGATAATGGTCGACCACATCAAAGGCTTTGGATAAATCTATAAATATTGCTCCAGTAAGGAGGCCTTTACTGGAGGATAGGAGTACGTCATTGGTGAATTTTAGCAGGGCTGTAGTGGTGGAAAAATGTGGTCTGAAACCTGATTGGACTGGGGACAGGATGTTGTGTAGACTCAGATAATGTGAGAGCTGATTATAGATCAGTTTTTCAAATATTTTTGCAGTGGTACAGATAATGGAGATGGGACGATAGTTATTGGGATCAGATGTGTCCCCACTCTTAAAGATGGGGGTGACTTTCGCACATTTCCATATTGATGGAAATGAGGAGGTTGACAAAGAGAGGTTAAATAAATCAGCAAGGGGATACATGAGAATGTGAGCAGCAAGTTTGATGAATTTGGATTCAAGGCCATCCGGACCAGCCCCACAGCTTTCCTTCAGTTCACTGATGACACGATGTACATCTACAGGTGTGATGTTTTTAAATGAAAAGGACCCATTGTGTGTATTAATTGTAGATGGGCCTGCTGTGATATACGAGTTTGCATCTGGGGTGTTGGCACAGATATAGCCTATGTGACGGGAGAATAGCGCTTGATGTCCTTACGGGGCTGCCTGGAGCCACACATTCACAGTCATATGAGCCGGGCGGTGCTTATAGACGCCCTGCAACGGCATGGGTTCGTAAGGCAATCAAGCGCTCCCCTTCCCCAGTACAGCTGCAGAGATGCGGAAACAGCTGGGAATGATATGAAGTGATTGAAGGTGTGGTTTATCGGTGGAATTTACGGTCACGTGACGGTAACCACAGCCAATCAGAACACAAGTAGGATTCACTACAAAGTGTAGGACGATGGAGATGATGAGGTCGCCCGCTAACCTTTTCTCCAGCGGTGCCCGTCTCCCCGACTGGCCCGATGAAGCCCAGCAGACCCTGTGGACCAAAATAAAGAAAATAAGGGAAATAATGGCGTCTGATTTTCACACACTTCTTATGAGATGATTATCGTTTAAGTTATTTTTGTAATAATTAGCTGGAGAGTATCAACAACAAAACTCACTCGCACGCATGCACACGCACACACACACATTTCGATTTATTTATTTGAGTCCACATTTATAAAATACATTATCAAGGACACAAATATTTCCAGTTGCTTCCGATATACTGTGCACTCGAAACATCACGTGTCTCAGTGCTGGAGTCCAAACAAGCCCTAAATGTACAGAATATACAGTAGGCAACACATGAACTTATTCACAGCCAACATTGGTCACTTCAGTCACACACACACACACACACACACACACACACACACACACACACACACTAAACAAATAAAACAAAACGGTGGGAAAGAATTGCATTTACCCTCTCACCAAGCTTTCCAGTCTCGCCACTAATTCCGGTCTCGCCCTACATGCAGAGGAAGCTAAATTAGCATATTATAAATGTATTCATGCTTTTTTCTATGCATTTCATCTTGAATCATTACAGTGTCAACGTGCTTAGAGGGCCCCGCACCCCCCTAGTGGCGGGGAACGGGAGCGTTAACATCTAATTCACACACATCCCATGATGATGCATTATGAATGATGAAACATACGTTGTGCAGGGGAGGAGGGAGTGTGCTCCAGTGTTGATTTCGTCGACTAAAACTATGACGAAAAATGTTCGTCGACTACCTTTTTTCACTGACGGAAACTAAATGGAAACTAAGCTATGATGACTAAAACTAAGACTAAATATACTGTTCATCAACAAATAAAAACTAGACTAAAATGTTAGGAAGGGACTAGTGGATAAGAGATCCAGTATACGTCATTTTACACTTGGTTGCATGCTGAAAATAGCCGATCTACAAGTCCATAACGTGTTGCCCTGCGACGCATTGTGGGCTTGTAGATCGGCTATTTTCAGCAAGTGAAAAAAAAAGGCATTACGACGGCGTCAATAAGGCCCAACAAAATACATTTTGTTCGACTAAATCAACAACATTTTAGATTTAGTCGACTAATTCTACTAACTTTAATGACATTAAAACATTCCGGGTGACTAAAATGTGACTAAAACTAAATGAAAACTATTCAAGAGACTACGACTAAAACTAAAATCAAAATTTGCTGCCAAAAACCACACTGGTGTGCTCTGCTAAAGAGGGGAGTGTGTTTTCAGGGGAGGAGGGAGGGAGGGAGTGTGTTTTTGGGGCGGTATGAGGTGTGTTGCTCATTAGTTCTGACCTTGAGTCCTTCCGGGCCTGTGGATCCGGGGTACCCCGTCCTCCCCGGCCTGCCCTGAACAGAAAGACAAAATGACATGCCGAGACACAGAGAGAACGCCAGCATAGGGCAACAACTAGTGACTCACCGAATATTCGGCCGCAGAAAATATTCGGCAGAAAAAGGCTAAAAATGCATTTTCGGCCTATTCGGTTTAGGCCCGAAGAGGCAGAAAATATATCACCGAATAGTGTATATGCAATTAATGCATTCAAAAGAGCTGAATAAATGTTTTATGGACCCATAACCATTTATTTTGCCATAAATCAGGTAAGGTACGGCCATGATGGCAATGGTAGGAAAAAATATATACAATATTAATCATATTCGGATATTCGGTTTCGGCCAAGAATTTCCCTTTCGGTGCATCCCTATCAACAACATGCATTGCTCTTTACGGTAAACGTGCAAATGTACAATAAACAGTACAGTGTCTCAACAACCATGGTGAGCAACAAAAACCCAGGAATGTTCTACTGTGGCAAAGTGAGTTTAACATTCTTTAGTGAAGTGGTTTTCAACCCTTCATATTGAGGACCATTATTTATTGGGTTATTTGAGCCCCGGAACCACCATTTGATGACATTTAGCCTTCTCAGTCCCAAAACTTTGAATATTGTGTTGTCGTTGGATAAGATTGTGTCCACAATTACATGCCGTATATATTGATGTGGCGATCGAAACAACAATTCTTCTACAATCTCTAATTGTGTCAACTTCTTGTAAATTAAGTAATGCAGATGTTTAACAGTAATTTAACTCTTGAGAGAATATATGGGTTTCATTTTACGCTCTCAGAGTAAAAGATCTATTAGGGTCCATTTGGTTACCAACTCTCCATCTTCTAGCTGGGGACCACCTGGAGCCCTCCTCAAGGTGGTTCCCGGGACCACTGCTTTAATGCAATCAGACAGGACTTTTCTATTTGGTTGTATGGGCTGTCAAGGCCAGAAAGTAGTTTTTTGCCACTCATTAGGCGTTCCCACATAATTTTGGGAAAGTGAAAGTGAAAGTGCATCTATCTTACTGTATATTATGGATGGATATTGTCTTTAGCTTGTTTTAATGCCAAAAATGTGATTTCGAGACATTTTGAGTGAACGCCGGTAGCTCCATTTCCTCGATGGACAATATTTGGATAACTGATGCCAAAACATTGTGAGAAATTCTGGAAAAAAAGCTGAAAAAATAACCCCATCAGCACCAAAAAAAGAATGGCAGTTACTGCATCAAAGACTGCTTTAAAGCCTCTAAAAAAAAAAGCCTTGGCCCAAGTGTGTCCAGAGCTCGTGTGTGTGTTACACATTGGGAGACGTCAGTATGGTCAATGCAGAGGTCAGTCTGGATTACTGTTGTCGGCCTCGTCTAGTTCTATTGTGTGAACCTCGGGCGAGCTCCAGGCAAGCTCAGCATGGAGACACTGCAATGGATGAGTCTACCAGCATGGCCCTGTACCAGCATGGCCCTGTACCAGCATGGCCCTGTACCAGCATGGCCCTGTACCAGCATGGCCCTGTACCAGCATGCAGCATTGTCAGCTCAAAATGCAAGGCTGTCATTTCGTCATCTGAATGCCTGACAGTGATGAGCCGTTCCGTGACCACGAGAAGCCATAGCAATTTGCTAACCAATCTGGCGTCCGCGAGTGCACCGCAAGCAATAAGTAAGAGTAAGCGTCTATCAAGATAGCCATCTTATCCAGAACAATAGAGACGCTCCTGCCAGGGACCCATCGACAACTGGCCAAATTTAGACCACTGATCTTTTATATTATGGTGAGCCAGACATAAAGTTAGACTCCAGGCTCGTGGCCTGTCAGATGCGGTGGCGTGCAGGGGTGGCGTGCTACTATTGTGTCTCCTGCAGTGGTGGATCGCAAGTACTTTACTCAAGTACTATTTTTAGGTGTTTTTTTTCTTTAGTTCGTTGTTTATTAAACGCCATTGACAATGAAGGGAAAACTTACGTCATTGTGTAACTCATCTCGCCATATTGTCTCTTTATTGTCAATGGCATTTAATGTTTGTGTTGGCACTGTTTGTTTTACATCACCATTACATCACCTAATCAACACGAGTTACTTTAATATATTAGCACCCCTCACTGCTATAAAGTGTTTGTCCCTCCAGCTTTTTAACTTAATTATTCCATTCACAAGATTATAAGCGTTTATAGATACTAAACCCACGAGAACACAAGATGTATCGATTACTATTAATCCAGACTAGCCTCTCTTATATTCAACTCTGCAGATTAATTAATTTATTTATTTCCCCCAGATGGTCTAGTTACTTTAACCAATGTATTAACAATCTCGTCCACCATTGCTCACGAAAGCAACACCATTGACCCAATTATAGCCACTGCATCTAGCTTTTAATGAAAGTTCCCCGGGCATCGTTTTGGGATATGTTGGCCGATATGGGTCTTTTTTCTCAAGTCTGGAGTCAGTGTGGAGAATTGGAGATTACCCGGCAGTGTTGTTGAGTCACAGCTTCTTCTTCTGAAATACTTTATCTTTGCCTTGAAAAAGACCGTAAGGCGTACGGCTATATCCATTTAGCGTGCGCTACTGTTTGCTACAAAGCGACTGGAGGACGAGGTTTACAGACATACCAAGTAGCCAATCAAATGCCGATTAGGCTGGTTGCTGTATAGCCTACCCAATCAGCGATCACCAGGGGGCAGCGACAACACACACACACACACACACACACACACACACACACACACACACACACACACACACACACACAATAGCCTTCTATATAATGCTGCGCACATTTATTATATATACATTTAAAAAATACCCAGCATAATTTTTGAGAAGGCTAGCCTTACATACCCGCCGCCTATATGCACATATATATATTATTTTATCATGTAATGGTGAAATGGGTACTTTGGTGGTACTGTGAGAATGTTTTGATGCCAATAATACTTTTGTACTTTTACTTGTAATAAGAATAGAGGTATTTTACTTGTAACAAAATATCTCTACAGTATAATGTAGTATTGCTACTTTTACTTACAAGTAAAAAATATATATATATAAAAAGGGAAATCTGAAAACTTCAACCACTGCCTATTGCACACTACAGTAGTGTCACTACTGGCCAAGTCGTTACCACCAGTTGTACATAGCTTAACGGTAAGCCAAAGCTAAAGTTATGACAGATGCGTGGTGGTGGTAGTGGTGCAGTGTGTGTGTGTGTGTGTGTGTGTGTGTGTGTGGGTGGCACTGGAAGAGTTAACTACTAGTGTGTATTGGTGTGCAGACGTCTTTATTCACATCATGACATCCAGATGACCTCACCTCCAGTCCAGGAGGGCCAGCTGGCCCCGGAGGCCCCTCGTCACCCTGGGAGGAGAACAACAACAGGGGCCAAAGGTCAGGGACAGTTCATTTAGACCTACAGTAGATTCTACAAAAAATGCTTCCGAATGCTGACAGGACCCCAACACAAAATGAGCTTGATTGGTTATTTTCAGCGAAGATATTTGGTGTAGATGAAAAAAAAAAATCACACCCCGTGTGAAGTGAACACTCTTATCGTAACATAAATTCGTAGACATAAATTATCCATTCACTGTCAACGGGAATTTAATGTGTAAGACGGAAATCTACCTTCAAAAAAGGAGGGGGGGCGACTGATCAATGAAGTGTAGTCAGGAAAAGTGCTTATCAAGCGCTTGAAATGTAAAATAAGGTGAACGATATTGGAATGAGTATCGTCAGGCAACCATCTCTTCTCTTATCATTTTTACAGGTGACTTGAAAGTTCCAGCTGTCAACAAACACCAAGAGCACTCGTCTAGTCTAGTGGCGATATTATAGTCAGGAGATTTTCAGGATTGGCTGGCCTCTAAGCCAATGGGAGACTATAAGCGCTATACTATACGGACAACGGGAAGTCTCCCATTGGCTATAATAAGCCCATGGCCAATGGTAGGCTAAGCCTTGTATACGGCCCGTATAGCAGCCACCTGTATACTTCCTTTCTTTGGTTTCTGAAACAGCTCAGATTAAGTTATGCTCCGCCTCCATCACGCTCACGCACTGAAACAATTGTGAGTGTGTAAAGAGGCTATTTCCGGCGTGTGTGTTCCGTGTGGCAACATGGTGACACATGGTGACATGTGTCACCATGGTGACATGTGTCACCATCTGTCACCGTCTGTCACCGTCTGTCTGTCACCGTCTGGGAGGAGAGGACTCCTCCCAGACAACACTGCAGACACAAAACTTTCAAGAAACTGAACTCAAACCCACCTCGAAACCAGGTATTCCTCTTGGCCCAGGCAACCCCCTCAACCCTGGCATCCCCTAGGGGGCGACAACACAACACAACACAAGCTTTTCACTGTTTTTATGCACAAGGATTGATATCTATATATCTATATTATACAGTAAATATCGGTGGGATGCCACTAATACCAACCTTGAGTCCCTCAGGCCCGTTGTGTCCTGGCGGGCCGATATCTCCAGGGAAACCCTTCAGGGAAAAGGAAACCGCAGTGTTACTCTGAGAGGGTGAAACGTGTGACTTAAAGTCAATGAGGAAATGCAGTACAGCATACTTAGTGACTCTTACCTCAGGACCAAGTGGACCCGCTAAACCATCAGGGCCGTTATCACCTGGTTTACCCTAGAAAACATTAGTAATATCACCTTTATCACCTGGTTTACCCTAGAAAACATTAGTAATATCACCTTTATCACCTGGTTTACCCTAGAAAACATTAGTAATATCACCTTTATCACCTGGTTTACCCTAGAAAACATTAGTAATATCACCTTAATATCACCAGGTTTACCCTAGAAAACATTAGTAATATCACCTTTATCACCTGGTTTACCCTAGAAAACATTAGTAATATCACCTTTATCACCTGGTTTACCCTAGAAAACATTAGTAATATCACCTTTATCACCTGGTTTACCCTAGAAAACATTAGTAATATCACCTTAATATCACCAGGTTTACCCTAGAAAACATTAGTAATATCACCTTAATATCACCTGGTTTACCCTAGAAAACATTAGTAATATCACCTTTATCACCTGGTTTACCCTAGAAAACATTAGTAATATCACCTTTATCACCTGGTTTACCCTAGAAAACATTAGTAATATCACCTTAATATCACCAGGTTTACCCTAGAAAACATTAGTAATATCACCTTTATCACCTGGTTTACCCTAGAAAACATTAGTAATATCACCTTTATCACCTGGTTTACCCTAGAAAACATTAGTAATATCACCTTTATCACCTGGTTTACCCTAGAAAACATTAGTAATATCACCTTAATATCACCTGGTTTACCCTAGAAAACATTAGTAATATCACCTTTATCACCTGGTTTACCCTAGAAAACATTAGTAATATCACCTTTATCACCTGGTTTACCCTAGAAAACATTAGTAATATCACCTTAATATCACCAGGTTTACCCTAGAAAACATTAGTAATATCACCTTTATCACCTGGTTTACCCTAGAAAACATTAGTAATATCACCTTTATCACCTGGTTTACCCTAGAAAACATTAGTAATATCACCTTTATCACCTGGTTTACCCTAGAAAACATTAGTAATATCACCTTTATCACCTGGTTTACCCTAGAAAACATTAGTAATATCACCTTTATCACCTGGTTTACCTGGTACTCTGTCCTCAGATAAACGGACCAGATAGACAAACTAGTAGGATCACAAGAGGATCAGCAAAGCGTATACACCACATTTGGTCAGTCTTCTTACTCAGTACAAGGAATACACCTGTGGAATGCCCTACCAACTGAAATAAAACGACAAACTGTTTCATGATGAAGTCAAACTCTATACATTGCAACGGTTTCATGTTTTTACCACTTGATTTTTGTATTGTCCCTGTTAAATAAACGCATAAATAAAATAAAGTACCATGGGTCAACTCAACTCGATCTGAAAGTGAAGAAGGCAGCACTTGCATGGAGGGCCCTGACTAAACTCAGCTCCTTCTATGCAACGGTACTCTCTTGATTCTCTTAATTCTCCTACATGGCAGTGAATGCTGGACCCTGAAGCCAACCCTGCAGAAGTCTGCTGCGTGCAGTACTTAACATCAGCAGGGAGTACTGTACATGTTAGCAACACTATACCCTGTATGAGGGATTACCAAGGGTGAGCCAGGAAATATAGCTGGCAGGATAATCTAATGAGAGTAGCAGGACACTGCCAAAGACATCAACAGCCGCCAGCCAGCAAACTGGTGCTGTGGGAACCAACACACGGGCATCGATCACGAGGACGTTTCACTGTTCCCACAATAACATAATATGTTAATATAGTATGTGGACGTACTCAAGAAAGCGCAAAGGAGCGCAAAGCACCAACCAACTGGCCAAATGTATGGAGAACCAAAGCACCAACCAACTGGCCAAATGTATGGAGAACCAAAGCACCAACGAACTGGCCAAATGTATGGAGAACCAAAGCACCAACCAACTGGCCAAATGTATGGAGAACCAAAGCACCAACGAACTGGCCAAATGTATGGAGAACCAAAGCACCAACCAACTGGCCAAATGTATGGAGAACCAAAGCACCAACCAACTGGCCAAATGTATGGAGAACCAAAGCACCAACGAACTGGCCAGATGTATGGAAAACCGGGATGACTGATGAATTGAAGATGGAGGGCTCCACGATGGCGGGCGCTATAGTTATTATGGCGTGCGTACGCTTTTCCAACATGTCAATAGTCCGACATGCGGAAAAACTACCGGATTGAGGTTGGCGAACATGCGTTAAGGTTGGCGAACATGCGTTAAGGTTGGCGAACATGCGTTAAGGTTGGCGAACATGCGTTAAGGTTGGCGAACATGCGTTAAGGTTGGCGAACATGCGTTAAGGTTGGCGAACGAACATGCGTTAAGGTTGGCGAACATGCGTTAAGGTTGGCGAACATGCGTTAAGGTTGGCGAACGAACATGCGTTAAGGTTGGCGAACATGCATTAAGGTTGGCGAACATGCGTTAAGGTTGGCGAACATGCGTTAAGGTTGGCGAACATGCGTTAAGGTTGGCGAACATGCGTTAAGGTTGGCGAACATGCGTTAAGGTTGGCGAACATGCGTTAAGGTTGGCGAACGAACATGCGTTAAGGTTGGCGAACATGCGTTAAGGTTGGCGAACATGCGTTAAGGTTGGTGAACATGCGTTAAGGTTGGCGAACATGCGTTAAGGTTGGCGAACGAACATGCGTTAAGGTTGGCGAACATGCATTAAGGTTGGCGAACATGCGTTAAGGTTGGCGAACATGCGTTAAGGTTGGCGAACATGCGTTCTGTATATGATCACCTTAATCTGATCGGCTAAACATCTGCCTTTTAGTTAAGATTGCAGGACGGAGTGAAAACATTCAATGACGTCACAACGCGGAAGCAACTGGCGCTGCCAGACGACGGAGAACACGTGCAACAACCGTTAAATATAAGACCAGCGATTCTGGATTAATAGTAACCTAATACGTCTGTGGTGCAGAAAGACACATGCAATGAAAAGTAACACTGCATTGCAGACAATTCACAGTGACAGCAGTGGTTGGTGTTTCTGGGAGTCTGGCGCTATGACAGAGGTCTGGGCAACACATGTATGGAGGATTCGGTGTCTGTTTATATGCTACGAGTCGTAGCCAGCGTTTAACTGACGGTGGGAAAGAATATACCTGTGGTCCAGGTTCTCCGCGAGGACCTGGCAACCCCGGCGAGCCTTGGATCCCCTACAAAATAAGATACACCACAGTGTAAACATGGCAACGAGGCAGGAACACGCGTCTCGCTCGGACACTGTTCCTGGAGCGTCCACAGGGGGGAAAGAAGTTAATTTTGCATAAAAAATAGAATTATACAAAAATGATTTTTTAAACATTTGTATGGGGGCTCCCTAGCACAAAATATTTCCGCGGCCAAATGCATTTTCATTTGAGGGCCCACACGAAAAACATGCAGTAATCCTGGTCTCTATACTGCCTGATGGAGGGGAAAGGAACTGGTCGGAAAAAATTACGTGTTCCTTCCACGCGCTACATCCGGCCGGAGAAACCCCCCCCCCCCCTGTCAGGTGAAAAGAAGCAGCTTGGACTCCTCATGCATAGAAGGAAGCATGAGGTCAGTCCGCTGCCCCCCCCTCAGGTTGGCAGAGGAAGTGTAGCGCCCAGGATTACATTAGATAATTGACACTGGGTGAAAGAAATGGGTTGCAAAATTGTGGGAGAAAAAAAAACAATCGGTCAAGTCTCCATTGCGTGAAGCTAAAAAGAATAACCTTGTCCCCCTGGAATCCAAGCTCTCCCACCTCTCCGGGCAAGCCGATTTCCCCCTGAAAAATATACAAACATTTAAAACAGACAAAAAACAAAACCCAACAACATAAGGGCATTTATCAGAATGCCGATTAAACCACAGCCTTTGTTTTTTTTGTTTTTTTAATCTTGGTTTAAATTTTCACAGTAAACCTGGATTAATCTTCATCCTGTTTCAAATCACCACTACTTTAAACTTCGATTTAAACATCAATGGGGGGGGGGATTACTTTTAAATTTGCAGTAGAGGTGGTTTAAAAACGTTAGCATCAGCCGCGGCGTTCACAGCTAGCCTCTCACCTGCAATATATCAGATGGCTGATATACAGTTATACGACCGCGTCGCTCGCTAAAAAACAACAGTAGAGCGTTGTGAGCTTACAGATCTGTTCCAGTCGTGCTACGGTGCTTACAGATCTGTTCCAGTCGAGGCTACGGTGCTTACAGATCTGTTCCAGTCGAGGCTACGGTGCTTACAGATCTGTTTTCCGGTCGCGCTACGGTGCTTCCAAATGCAATCATTCCAATCACGAGGTGCTCTTTTGTTTACATAAAGACATCATCTAATATTTTAACCCCGTGTCATTTGGAAACTATCATGGCCGATATATAACTCTATGCATGGCCATATAGGGGAACAGATCTATAGACCCGCCAAGCACCGACAGAGCGACACGTTGTGAGCTTAAAAGTCTGTTGTTTTTTAGCGAGCGACACCGTTGCGCAACGTGGGTTTATTAATCCATTCTGACCTGAGATCAGATTCATACGAGGTTTCCACTGGACACACACTGGTCTGATTATAACCCATTCTGACCTGAGATCAGATTCATACGAGGTTTCCACTGGACACACACTGGTCTGATTAACCCATTCTGACCTGAGATCAGATTCTAAAAAATGTCAGTCGTTCTTCGATTTTTCAAAAATAGCAGACCTACAAGCTATGAGCTTGTAGATCTGCTATTTTTCAATAGCTAAAGCACAACATGATGCTATAACACCAAAATGGGTTCCCGTTCAGAATGGGTTAATATTATTATGATGCAGGCACACTATTTAACATCGGCGGTGAAGTGAATTAAATAGTAACGCTAATGATATCGGCTCAAGAGGAGTTGATTGTTCCCGTTTATTTACAGCGAAAAAAAAACCAAGATGGCGGACTGTGTACAAAGTTTAATCCATGAATTTAGCACAGCTGGTTCACCGATCTGTTAAGGTGATGCTTAAAATAACGTGGTGCAACACGTCGTACGACTCCAATTAAAATAAATCCTTGATCGACAAAGCCTTGATTAAGTACTACAAACTAAGCTTTAGTTGTTATTTGATCAACCAAGCCTTGATTAACAACTATAAACTAAAGCTTTAGTTATTATCTCCTGGTGCAGTTTGGAGGCACTGAGGGTCTTTACTGCGAAACCTCTCAAGTCGTTATCTTTCCCCCCCCCCGCGTGCAACGATGTGAGAATAACAACGACGTGGTGGTCGTCTCGAGCATGCTTGGATGCAGGAGGTTAATAGACTAAGAAAGACATATTCAGATCACCTTATCACCTTTCAGTCCTGGTTCCCCTGGGTTGCCTGGTACTCCCTTTGGAAGAGGGAGAAAACAAAACAAACAGGAAGGAAAAAAAAGAAAGGAAAACGGAAACATGATGAATGAGCAGGCCCTGGTATTTCCCTATTAGCTGGTGTTTAAATGCCCCAGCGTTCCCCCATGTTCCAAAACCCAGATTCCCGTTACATACAAATCAAGACCAGAGAGAGAATGCTTAGCCCATTGAGACCTGAGAACGCGTCTGCGTCGCCTTAGCTTTTAAACGACCATTATTTAAAACTTTAGCTGGTGAAAAATAGCAGAGCTCATAGAGCGGCACCGAGTGCTGCCGTGCTATGAGCTTTTTTTTTCTTTTCGTGTGAAAATGTGACGCAAATCTTTGAATATATATTCACAAGCGAACATTTGAACTCAAATATTTGCTTCTGGGGAGGTCCCTGGAAGAACATAATTTCAGATGGGGGTCGGCGGGCCAAATACAGTACATATAGGCTATAATTCTGGGGGTCCTTGACGTGAAAAGGTTTGAGAACCCACTGATATAAACATCATATGATTTATGAAAACCTGTCATTTTGTAGACTAGGTCTCAAGGGGTTAACGGGACGTTTTACCTTGAGTCCTGGCGGTCCGGGCGAGCCCATGGCGCCAACGGGGCCCGTGTCTCCCTGCCAACCAACAACACAGAAGAGACACGCACTCAGAACACGGCAATGAGGCACGCATCGCATTATACAGTATACCATAATGAGGCACGCATCGCATTATACAGTATACCATAATGAGGCACGCATCGCATTATACAGTATAACATAATGAGGCACGCATCGCATTATACAGTATAACATAATGAGGCACGCATCACATTATACAGTATACCATAATGAGGCACGCATCGCATTATACAGTATACCATAATGAGGCACGCATCACATTATACAGTATACCATAATGAGGCACGCATCGCATTATACAGTATACCATAATGAGGCACGCATCACATTATACAGTATACCATAATGAGGCACGCATCGCATTATACAGTATAACATAATGAGGCACGCATCGCATTATACAGTATAACATAATGAGGCACGCATCGCATTATACAGTATAACATAATGAGGCACGCATCGCATTATACAGTAAACCATAATGAGGCACGCATCCATTATACAGTATACCCTAATGAGGCACGCATCGCATTATACAGTATACCATAATGAGGCACGCATCGCATTATACAGTATAACATAATGAGGCACGCATCGCATTATACAGTATACCCTAATGAGGCACGCATCGCATTATACAGTATACCATAATGAGGCACGCATCCATTATACAGTATACCATAATGAGGCACGCATCGCATTATACAGTATAACATAATGAGGCACGCATCGCATTATACAGTATACCCTAATGAGGCACGCATCGCATTATACAGTATACCATAATGAGGCACGCATCGCATTATACAGTATACCATAATGAGGCACGCATCGCATTATACAGTATACCCTAATGAGGCACGCATCGCATTATACAGTATACCATAATGAGGCACGCATCGCATTATACAGTATACCATAATGAGGCACGCATCACATTATACAGTATACCATAATGAGGCACGCATCACATTATACAGTATACCATAATGAGGCACGCATCACATTATACAGTATACCATAATGAGGCACGCATCGCATTATACAGTATACCATAATGAGGCACGCATCACATTATACAGTATACCATAATGAGGCACGCATCGCATTATACAGTATACCATAATGAGGCACGCATCACATTATACAGTATACCATAATGAGGCACGCATCACATTATACAGTATACCATAATGAGGCACGCATCGCATTATACAGTATACCATAATGAGGCACGCATCGCATTATACAGTATACCATAATGAGGCACGCATCGCATTATACAGTATACCCTAATGAGGCACGCATCACATTATACAGTATACCATAATGAGGCACGCATCGCATTATACAGTATACCATAATGAGGCACGCATCGCATTATACAGTATACCATAATGAGGCACGCTGCATCACATAAAGTACACCATAATGAGGCACATAGACATTTCAAAACGAATTCATTTAAAGACCTTTTAAGCGTCGTACGAAGCCAACTCGAGTCGTGACAACTGCTGTGTTTTTTTACAACTTTCTAATTATTTGTTTGGCCCAAAACATTGTGTTTATTGTCATGATTTGTCACGACAAAGAGTTGGCTTTGTCCGCGGCGTATAAACGTCTTTAAATAAATACTTTCTGAAAAGTCTATGTCGCTCACGGCGCTCTCTATCCTTTTATAACTAAATGGTGGCGCACAACACTACACTGACTTTATCAACAGGAAACACAGATTTATCTGCGTTTCCAGACTTGCGCGCCATTCCTTCCACAATAGCCACTTGTTTGGGACTTTGTTTCTATTATTACACTAATTGTACTTATTGACAATGTTGTCTGTGTTTTGGTTAATGCTCCATTTCTTTGGCTGTGGGTTTTTGGTGAAGTTATCTGGTGTAGATAGATAGAGGGGGAAAGAAAAGTAAAAGGACCTCGTAGAACCCTGAGGGACTCCGGTGAACAAAAAGGACCTCGTAGAACTCTGAGGGACTCAAACGGTCAACAAAATAATTATCTAGGGTGATTAATTATACTCACAATCAGGCCTGCAACTCCACACGGGCCGGGAGCTCCCAGCTCGCCCTGAGAGAGAGAGAGAGAGAGAGAGAGAGAGAGAGAGAGAAGACATAGGCACAGAAAGACACTGTCAACAGAGCTGTACAGCTGTATGGGAACATACATGTGTTACTGTGTGGGCGGTCCTCCATGCTCCATGACGTATACTGTACAGTATCAGTGCACACACTCTATACTGTGTTTCTTTGTGTGTGTGTGTGTGTGTGTGTGTGTGTGTGTGTGTGTGTGTGTGTGTGTGTGTGTGTGTGCGCACGCGTGTCCATTAGTTCATGTAATATCAAGTCGCTCCTATCATACGCCAACGTAATGATTGAGGTTCTGTCGCAAAAACACAGAGTTTAGTCATTCAACATATCTAGTCCGTTGTTACACCACATGACAGACAGACAGACAGACAGACAGACAGACAGACAGACAGACAGACAGACAGACAGACAGACAGACAGACAGACAGACAGACAGACAGACAGACAGACAGTTCTGTGTGTATGTATGAATGGAGATGCATTGAGCCAAGTGGAACATCCCCTCTGCTGTGACAGGAAATGAGGCTGGAGGAGGAGGTCAGAGGTCCTCGGAGGTCAGAGGTCCTCGGAGGTCGGCCAACCTAATGAACTAAATTGTTTGTTTTTTTTTGCAATTATTTACACATTTTGCATCTGAATTGTCACCTACCGTACCTAATGACATGCCCAAAAATAGGGATACCAGGTAGAAAGTAAAAAAATAAAAAGATGTTTGTGCTGCAATCTGAATAATATGAATAATTAGGCGTAGGTGTCACCGATCCAAATCTTGCTATAAAGAATGTGAATGTAATGTATGTGTATGTGGTCAGGTATTTTAGAAGGAAGCATGAGGTCAGTCTGCTGCCCTAACCAAGGTTGTCCGAGGAAGTGTATAGCACCCAGGATTACATTAGATAATTGACACTTGGTGAAAAAAAAATGGGTTGCAAAATCGTGGGATAAAAATTAAGAAATAAATGTATCATTCCCACCGCCTCAGCATCCTCTTTGCGGTATTTAGTTCTTCACCACGTTAAATGTATGGGAAATGTGGATTCTAAGACAGTATATTTGTTTATTTTAAACGTATGTCCTTGAATAGTTCAATGTTATGTTCATCATAGTAACTCTGAATCATTATCATTAAATGGTTCATTGTGTTGAACTCTAAGTGTCTGACTGAACTGATTAAGTGTACCGACTGTCTGAGCCAGGCGTTTGATGGTGTTTGATGGTTATTAGGGACACGTTTCCTAAAATGGATCCATCATAATCAATAACTTACTGGGTTCCCATCAGGGCCTGGCGGTCCCTTCTCTCCCAAGTCCCCAGGAAACCCCTGTGCGCTCAAACACACACGCACACACGCACACACGCACACACACACACACACACACACACACACACACACACACACACACACACACACACACACACACACACACACACAGAAACAAACAGAGAGAAGTCCTGTCATCAAACAGGCTTTTTTTCATATCATATTTGCAGTTTATGTTTGATCGTTTATGTTATACAGTTTATGTTTGATCACAGGCCTCGTTTCGAGGTTGAATTGTTCGCTCGTGTAATTATGGTGCGTTCACACCACGGGCAGATGAAACGATGCAAAGATGCGTTGTGTGAGTTGATTTGGAGCAGCTGTGCATGCGTCGCTGCGCCTTCTTCAACGTCATGTCGCTGCATGGCTCCCTGTGACAATGAACGGTAGACTGCATCTTTGCATCTTCATGTCGCTGTGCTTCCATTGACAATAAATGGTAGACCGCATCTTTGCATCTTCATGTCGCTGTGCTTCCATTGACACTAAATGGTAGACTGCATCTTTGCATCTTCATGTCGCTGTGCTTCCATTGACACTAAATGGTAGACTGCATCTTTGCATCTTCATGTCGCTGTGCTTCCATTGACACTAAATGGTAGACTGCATCTTTGCATCTTCATGTCGCTGTGCTTCCATTGACACTAAATGGTAGACTGCATCTTTGCATCTTCATGTCGCTGTGCTTCCATTGACACTAAATGGTAGACAGCATCTTTGCATCTTCATGTCGCTGTGCTTCCATTGACACTAAATGGTAGACTGCATCTTCGCATCTTCATGTCGCTGCCTTCCACTGACAATGAACGGTAGACTGCATCTTTGCATCTGCTCCGTGTGAGCGCAACGTTAGGAGGGGACGCACTAAACGCACAGCCACCGCCAGGGTTGTTTTCGTCGACTAAAACTAAGACGAAAAATGTTCGTCGACTACCTTTTTCCACTGACGAAAACTAAATGGAAACTAAATGAAAACTAAGCTACGATAACTAAAACTAAGACTAAATATTATCGACAATTTCGTCAACAAATAAAAACTAGACTACAATGTTAGAAAGGGACTAGTGGACAAGAGATCCAGTATAAGTCATTTTACACTTGCATGCTGAAAATAGCCGATCTGCTATTTTCAGCAAGTGTAAAATCTGTCATTACGACGGCATCAAGGTCCACCAAAACTATACCCAACACAAAAACATTCCAGGTGACTAAAATATGTGACTAAAACTAAATGAAAACTATTCAAGGGACTATGACTAAAACTAAAATCAAAATGTGCTGCCAAAAACAACATTGGACTGGCCCACCGCCGCACAACGGGCACTTCCACAGAAGGGCCAGAACATTATGCATTATAAAACCCAGCAGATCGCCAGCAGAACACTGAGTCAGAACACACCACTCAGCACATTCAATTCCTAGGAGACCGGCAGGAAATTCCATGCTGAGGGTTTCCGAGAGACAGGCCATGCGTGCGCGGTTAGCGCGCGCTGCCAGAGATGGGCCGTTCGTGCGTGGCTAGTGCACTGCCAGAGATGGGCCGTTCGTGCGCGGCTAGCGTGCGCTGCCAGAGACGGGCCGTGCGCGCGCGGCTAGCGAGAGACGAGGCCATGCGTGCGCGGCCGTGCGCGCACTGCCAGCGAGCGCCTGGGGTGGAAAAAGTACTTTTGATTGTTTTACTTAAGAAAAATTTGCAGTGCCCACAGTGTAAAAGAAACATACTCTGTTACAAGTAGGAGTCCTATTGTTGTAAAACTTACTGGAGTACAAAATAATCTGCACCAAAAAAGTTAAAAGTAGTAAAATGTGTTCTATGAAGAAATTCACAAGTTGACGATTCAAGTTCACAAGGCATGACGATTCCACACGTCGTTCTCAGCTATTTTCAAATAGCTAAGGTTATAAAATAGGGCTCAACTGTCCCGAGAAAAGAAAAACAGGAAAAAAAACCCTCTCCTGGCTCAGGAACTGCTGACAGGGCTCCTTCCTTTTCTCTCTCCGCTATGCCGGCGTTCACGGTTCCATTCTGGAAGCAGGACAAGAGGCGTGGCATGGGGGGGGGTGCGGGGCGCGGGGCGCGGGCCGGCCGGGCCGCGCCACGTGCTCAGCGCACGCTCGCCGCCCGCCCGTGCCAAGATCAACAGCACCGCCGCGGCTCAGCGCTCCACGCCCCACAGAAGCGAGCCTTGAATGGGTTAAGCGTGCTTAACCCATTCTGGGCGGGAAGTACCCCCTTTTTGGTGTTTTAAACATTAATGTTATATAATTTAGCTGTTGAAAAATAGCAGATCTACAAGCTCGTAGCGCGCCACCGAGTGGCGCGCTACGAGCTTGTAGGTCTGCTATTTTTGGAAAGATTGTTAAAATGTGGCACAAATCATTGAATATTATATTTCAGAGCAGAACATTCTTAACTAAAATATTTGCTTCTCGGAGGAGGGTCCCTGGAACTACATATTTTGAGATGGGGGTCCGCATGGTCCAATAGAGATAATTCGGGGGGTCCCTGACATGAAAAAGGTTGAGCACCACTGACATAGAAAACATTTAAATGGACCTCAGTCCAGAATGGGTTAAAGCTCCCTGTGGAGGTCTTTCTCTGCCTCTCTCAACGCGAGACGGGAAAATAAAACTAAAAACACACAAAAAGAAAAAAACAAAACCGCCGACTAAAGCAGCAAAACGGCCCCAGAGATGGACAGAGGACAGAGGCCGCGTCTGTGTGACAAGAGGCTGATGTAGAAAATATGGAGAAAGCAATAAGAGGCTAATTGTTGCAACATGGGGCGGGCCCACAACAAGACACATCAGACGGAATAATGTTGGAAAAGTGCCGTGGCTTTCCAAGAAAATGTCGATAAGTTAACCCATTCTGACCTGAGATCAGATTCATACGAGGTTTCCACTGGACACACACTGGTCTGATGAACCCATTCTGACCTGAGATCAGATTCTAAAAATGTCAGTCGTTCTTCGAATTTTTCAAAAATAGCAGACCTACAAGCTCGTATCGCGCCACTCGGTGGCGCGATATGAGCTTGTAGATCTGCTATTTTTCAATAGGTAAAGCATAACATGATGCTAACACCAAAATGGGTGCCCGGTCAGAATGGGTTAAATTCGTTTTGATCGGAAACACATGTTGCATCCTCCAAACTTTTTCCGTTATGCATCGACTACTTGGGTAGCAGCGCTGCTAATTGAAACATCTCCGTTATTTTTGGTGTCCCCCGCCCGGCGTGTGCACGCCTGTCATGTGTTGCATGCCTGTTGTGTGCATGCAGAACATGCCCTGCCTGTCCAGCCAGTGGTTTTAGGACCTGCATACAACACGTGTGTGAACGTTTTGTGTCAAGTTGACAGCGTGGCAATATGTGACTGAATTTGACTGAGGGACTGCCATTGGATTTTTTTTGAATTTTCGTTTTCGTTTCATGTCATGTGAAAGCAGGGAATCATATCATATTGGTTGTTCAGTTTGACCCACCGGTTTGGGAGATATGGCTTATACTAGTAATGTCTTGCAGAGAAACAGCGAGTTGAGAAAACTGGCTTGAAAGGTTCACTTCTGTGGTCTCTAACATTACACCTAGATACATGTTTAAGCATTTATTTCATATTTACATGTCTTCTGTGGACTCCAACATTACACCTAGCTACATGTTTAAGCATTTATTTCATTTTTACATGTCTTCTGTGGTCTCTAACAATACACCTACAGTAGCTACATGTTTAAGCATTTATTTCATATTTAAATGTCGATTACAGCTCTTATTTCAGACATGCTCTAGTATGTGAAGAGTCTGCCTGTGCTATTAACTGATTTTGAAAAAAAATAAAGTTTTTCTCCTCTGGTGAAAAGCTGTAATTTGCGCGATGGCAGTCTCTCAGTCAAATCTGGTCACAGATATCCTCAAGGAGGAGAACAGAACTATAGTACACTAGTTGTAACCCGTTTACACCGTCTTGTGACTTTGTGAGCTTGTAGATCGGCTATTTTTGAGAGTTTTTCGCCTAGAACGACATGCCGGATATAGGCCGTGCCAGGGTTAATGTTAGGGCCGATTCATACTCCTATTTTAGAGCCGAATAAAAGTCGGTTCGGCGCTGTAGAGCCTACAATGTGACGTCATTTGAGGTTCGGGGGGGGGGGGGGGGGGGAGGCAGGTACCGTCCTGAAGTCGGCTCTTCGGTGCTACTGAAAATTTCTGACGAGCCGAAATCATTTCGGCACTACAGCGCCGAAACAGCGGTAAAATAGGATTATGAATCGGCCCTTAATGTTAACACATAGACTGCTACAGGTTCTAGCGGACCAAGGCTTACTGGTGCTGAAGGCTTAACATGGGCTTTTTGAACTTTTTGGGGGGCCCACAGCGAGGGGCCTCTTATAGCGAGAATCACAATCGCATAAATAAAAAGAAAGCCCAACTTGTCCACTTCAATTTAAAAAAAAAATTATGATTCTACCATCTTCCATTCTGGAGATATTGACCTTTTTCTAACACCTGCTTTTGCCTGCACGCTGCTTGTGAAAAAAAACAACAGAGATATGGAGGCCTGAAGTTGACAGACATTTCAGTTCAGTTTTTTTAGTTCAAAAGACCGATATAAAATTGAGCACAAATAATATCCTATACAAACCATATACCGAATGAAAGCCCTGAATGTCTACTTTTAGGAGGAAAACAGTACACATTGTACACATATACAGTTTGTCACTAATTGGCTATTGAATGCAGCTTGCGCCCACCAGAGAACTTTAGAGAAGGCATGGACCCGAAGAACTATTATTCACAAAATAAGGCCTATAGCGACATGTACATACTATATACCGTATGAAACAGTAGACTCTCTGCTTTCATAAGAAAAATACCACCCAGAAAAATCACACCCCTGTGAAGTGAGCAGTGCAATTGCACTGCTCACTTCACAGGGGTGTGATTTTTATTATTATTACAGTATTAGTATTTTTCTTATGAAAGCAGAGAGTCGACTGTTTCATACGGTATATAGTATGTACATGTCGCTATAGGCCTTATTTTGTGAATAATAGTTATTCAGGCCCATGCCATCTCTAAAGTTCTCTGAAAAAGATAATTTTAGAGAGCATGGACCTAACAACTAAATATTCACAAAATAAGGCCTATAGCGACATGTACATACTATATACCGTATGAAACAGAATACTCTCTGCTTTCATAAGAAAAATACTAATACTGTAATAATAATAGAAATCACACCCCAGTGAAGTGAGCAGTGCAATGTTGCACTGCTCACTTCACAACATTGCACTGCTCACTTCACAGGGGTGTGATTTTTATTATTACGAGTAAGACGCGCGAACGCGGAAGGCGAACGCAGATCGTAAATTGCACTAACAATTAGAATAAATTACAGACATGATCTGCAGGGTGTCATAGTTAGTGCTTGGACCACGCCAGCTCCATATATGGTCACAAAAGACGCCATCACACTCATGTCACCATGACTCAGCCATAACCATATAAGGAGTCCCCAAAGCAGGACCACGCCATCACACTCATGTCACCATGACTCACAAATCACTCAGCTCCATATATGGGCACAAAAGGGCCAGGTCCACATATACAGTAAGCGGGACAGACAGACACACACACACACACACACACACACACACACACACACAGACAGACAGACAGACAGACAGACAGACAGACAGACAGACAGACGTGATCTGCTAGGTCTCATAGTAAGTGCTCATTGCATTCGCAATTACAGTATT
The DNA here is from genome assembly GCF_963924005.1 of Protomyctophum bolini. NCBI lineage: Eukaryota > Metazoa > Chordata > Actinopteri > Myctophiformes > Myctophidae > Protomyctophum > Protomyctophum bolini. The sequence continues at coordinate 32,270,439 of NC_137883.1, forward strand.
AGTTTTTTTCTTATGAAAGCAGAGAGTCTTGATGCACATTATCTGATCATAAAACGGACTTGGAAACTTTCTTCAATCGTAGCCCCATGTGTGCCCTCTCCCTACGCTCATTGAACTCATTCTGTGATTCGAGCTACAAACAATCGCAGTAACGGGGGGGGGGGGGGGGGCAACTAGGCTTTGAGGAAATGATCTTGCATAATCAACATTATTGTCGATTGTCGTGTGCCGCTCCAAACATGTCCAGACATACCACTAACCTCATCGATCCAGTCTCGCGTATCTATAAGGTGAGACGCGAGACTGGATCGGATTGTGTCTGGACATGTTTGGGAAAAAAAACAAGAAAAACAACGAGATGGATGCGGCAGAAGCAGCACGTCAACGTATTTGGAAGAAAAAAAACGAGAAAGCACCACCTGTCGTTGCAAGACAAACACCCGTATGTTGCTGATAGACAGATAATAATCGATCCGATTTTGTCCTGCCGTTCATTTTATCACATTAGGTGCAGGGCAGGCTGCTCGACGGTGAGTTTATAATAGCCTGTTGTAACGAGAAAGGGGGATGGATTGGATGGTTGGATGGATGCGAGCAGCGCAGCAGCAGCAGCAGTACGGCTTGCGATCAGCGACCAACGTATCATGGCGGGCCCTCGATAATGATGTGCAATCTGTCCATGACTAACTCCACATGTGTCTGGCAAACGTTACGTTATGAAATCAAATGCCGATCGTTGCAGGTTTATATACGGGCAGAGAGCAAATCGCGTTGTATCTTGTTCCGAGAATGAGAGAGCAAGCCTTGCAGTTGAAAGCAGTGGGGACTCGGGAGTGGGGGGGGAACTGCCAATGCGATCCAAGAGGAAGAGACCCCCCCCCCCACCATTCTCCCTCGGGAGAAACCATGTAGAAACAGGAGGGGAGGGGGAATCGAGTGTATTCACACAAACAAGAGCATTGTCCCATCCATTTTAGATCCCCTGACATCTGCGTTGGTCTATGCCGGACGGCCGTTTCCATTACGTCGTACGTCCTCGCATAGACCAACCAATAGGCGGTGCCAGACGCTTCTCAGACCAACACCTCTTTTCAGCAGGGGGGGGTTTTAACTCTTTTTAGAGCCGATCGGTGTTACATTATGAGTTGTCCGGGCGCAAATATAGTTGAACCATAGTAATCAATAAAAAAACGTTTTTTGGACCATAAAACGTATAAAAACGTTATGCGCTTCTTGCGCTTGGCTATAATAAAACGTTTAAAAACGCTTTCAGCATTCTATGAGTTAAGAGAGGCAGGCAGCCATCGTGTGATTTGACTTTTACAAGCTTGCTGAATTGATGTTCTGCGTGTGTGTGTGTGTGCGTGTGTGCGTGTGCGACCACGCCGGGGTAAAAGTCGGGCTATAAAACACGTTAGCCTGGCAGTATCTGGAATCCACTTCCAGGCGCCAATAAATTAATATAACTACAAATAACTACAGACCTCCCTACTCTGTGGGCGGTTACGCTCTGAGCATCCAAACCCACAACTGACACAATATATTATCACAGAGTTCCAAGTAAAAAAAACAATACACTGTACTTCAATAAGCACATACTTAATGTAAAGTAAATTATAATCAATGAAGAAGATTTTATGGTATTGTTTGCGAGGACGTTAATCTCTAATTAAAATAAGTGATTAAGTGAGTATACGCCTACTGTATATGCAACAATGCATGCTTTTATTGTGGTAATAATGCCAGCAATGCCAACACTGTGCATACTGTAGTTAGGGGTGTGGAGCTTTACCACATCCACCAGCAATTTAAAGCAAACAGCAGGGGGTAATTTATACACAACACTGTTTACTAGAGTCCCTTTGAATCAGTGATGGTCATTTGATCATAATTATATGAGGCCTTTCTATCAGGATGTTCACGCTGGTCACCCTCTGCCCGCAACAATGCATGCTTTTATTGCTGTAATAATGCCAGCAATGCCAATGCTGTGCATACTGTAGTTGTTATTGCATTAAAAGTAAAACAGGCTTTCTAAAAAGTATGTTGAGAGAAAACTTTACCGGCCTACCCATCTTGCCCTTCTTCCCGTGGACACCAGGAGCTCCCTGGAGACACACAGACAGACAACAGACAGACACACAGACAGACAGACAGACAGACAGACAACAGACAGAGAGAGAGAGAACAGACTTGAGGAGACATAGAAAAGGGATAAAGGAAAAAGATATAAGTAAAGTACATATCGTTGCAGTCAGGAGGAAACCACCTAACTCCTTTTTTGTTGTCGTTATAAATCGATGCTATTGAACAACCCTTTACGTCTGTGTATTTGTTTAAAACAATTGAACCAATGGAAATGCTTCAGACAAAACCTCTAAAATCCATTCCACCCTAAAAACTGTCTGCTAAAGCAGCCAACTCCACCACCTCTTGCCCTCTCATGCATTTACAAGGTTGATGAGTCAGTGTTGCATTGTTTTTAAAAATATACGGTTTTCTCTATTTCCTGAAAACGTATATATTTTTCATTCCCTGAAAAATTCACATTTTGGAGTTAGGTGGTTTCCCCACCGACAGCAGATATGTACTATTATTGGCCCAAAAAAAGGGAGGCATGTAAATATTGAGACTTGGCACTGAATCTCCTTAGAGAGTTGGAACCGCCAACCTAATACACTGCCCTGGAGGCTCATGGGAATTGGAGTCCTGGCTAAGGTTAATCCAAAGCAGCTCTGTTTCCATCTGTCCTAGTAGGTATTACTCTGTTCCAGAACAGCAGGGGGGAGGTTTGGCTTTCCCCGCTGAAGGCTCTCAATCCTGTGTAAATATTGTGAAAGGGACGTTGCGCTGCTGGGGGCGCAGAGGAGCTCATGAATGGGGTTTTCAAACCTTTTATGCCCAAAAGGCAGACTAATAATTACAGACTAATACGTCAAACTATGAAGGCACAAAAAACTGCCATTGTGACTTTTTTCCCACCTGAACCGACAGGTCGATTTGTATTTTTTATTTTAACACCCTGAACGGCGAGGACGGATTTCTCCGTTCTATCAATTAGTAACGCACCAGCGCTCAGGACGGAGATGGATAAAAAAGGACAGATATTTATTTTTAAATCAAAACCAGATCGCATCGCTCCACAGTCTGTTGCGCAACATTCAATGTTATTTTCCGGTTGGGACGTCATCGAAAATGCCCATTTTAGCCGACGAGACCGACACTTTTTAAACGTGAATAACTCTTGATCTAAATCATTCCGTCCAATTCTATAAGCAAAGATGATGTGTTCGACGGCCCGCCGCGGTCCCGTCGCTAGTAGCGTTAGAATTAATACCTCCCGTTGTTGTCGATCGCATCGAGTGTTTTGGCTACATTTAGCTACTTCAGCCACATCCGGGGAATAACATCCGGTCCGTCACTAAAAGTATTCCGCTGCTATAAATCCCGGAGCGCTCTGATTTAAAGGATTCAATAACCCCCGGGGCGATCGGGGTGTTAATAAATTATCAATTATTGACTGTATTTTATAATTGAATAAATCGATTAGTTCGAAACTTCATTGATACTCACTCTCTCCCCATCAGCACCGGGGAAACCAAAAAGGCCGGGGACTCCGATGTGACCCTGAGGAGATGAACGGGAGGAGAAAAAAAAAAAGAACAGGTGATGAAAAGGAAGACGAGGAAAAGACCAAGAGGAAGACGGAACGATAGGACAGGGGACACATTGGAGACCGGGGGTTAGATTTAACCCCTTTTGGTGTTAGCATTATGTCATAGCTTTAGCTATTGTAAAATAGCAGATCTACAAGCTCATAGGGCACCATGAGTGGCGCGCTACGAGCTTGTAGGTCTGCTATTTTTGAAAAATAGAAGAACGACTGACATAGAAACATAGCTTTTTCAGAAAACTGTCAGGATGTAGAAGAACATTTGTAGAATCTGATCTCAGGTCAGAATGGTAAACTGTCAGGATGTAGAAGAACATTTGTAGAATCTGATCTCGGGTCAAAATGGGTGAAGGTGAATCTCTGCGACTCTCGGGAAGGAGCCGATCGATTGTCTTCCGTTTCGGGTCCATGGATGTGGGCGTGTCCCTCTGTGTGCAGGTGGACGGTCACGGGCCGGCGGTCTAGTAGAAACAGGCCTTGAGGTAAGTGTATATGCCCATGGACTGCATGGTGCTGGTGGTCCGGTGGGTCCAGTGGGCCGGCGGTCTAGTAGAAACAGGCCTTGAGGTAAGTGTATATGCCCATGGACTGCATGGTGCTGGTGGTCCGGTGGGCCGGCGGTCTAGTAGAAACAGGCCTTGAGGCAGGTGTATATGCCCATGGACTGCATGGTGCTGGTGGTCCGGTGGGTCCAGTGGGCCGGCGGTCTAGTAGAAACAGGCCTTGAGGCAGGTGTATATGCCCATGGACTGCATGGTGCTGGTGGTCCGGTGGGCCGGCGGTCTAGTAGAAACAGGCCTTGAGGCAGGTGTATATGCCCATGGACTGCATGGTGCTGGCTTCCACGATGTAGTCCAAGGGCACATACCCCCACATCAGGGATCTCAGACGACTTCCTCCTGCAGAACCAGAACCTGCTCATCATGGGAGGGAAGAGAGACAAACCCGCTGAGGTCAAGAGGTCAACCGCTGAGGTCAAGAGGTCAACCGCTGAGGTCAAGAGGTCAACACATTCTCACACCTGGGGTCGTACGGTACGACGAGCTGGGCGACACCTCGCCAAGCACCAGAGGTTTGACACAGCAGGCGTTATTTTGCCGCATCGCATAATTGACAACGACTTGATGTTGGGATTCTCTCGGTATGCAACGCAGACGTCTGACTCACTCCTGCACGTTTGAAATGTGTTTACTTTTTTTTTATTTTTTTATCCCACAATTTTGTAACCCATTTTTCACCCCTGTGTCAATGATCTAATGTGATCCTGGGCTCTACACACCCTCCACCAACCTAGTCCCCATATATGGGGGACTAGGGGAGAGCAACCTAGTCCCCATATATGGGGGACAAGGGGAGAGCAACCTAGTCCCCATATATGGGGGACTAGGGGAGAGCAACCTAGTCCCCATATATGGGGGACAAGGGGAGACCAACCTAGTCCCCATATATGGGGGACAAGGGGAGACCAACCTAGTCCCCATATATGGGGGACAAGGGGAGAGCAACCTAGTCCCCATATATGGGGGACTAGGGGAGACCAACCTAGTCCCCATATATGGGGGACAAGGGGAGAGCAACCTAGTCCCCATATATGGGGGACAAGGGGAGAGCAACGGACTTGAACTCATGCTTCCTTCATGCCTGAGTGTCCAAGTTGCTCCTTTAACACCTGACAGGGGGGAGTTTCCCTGGTTGGACGTATAGCGCGTGGAAGGAACACGTTATTCCAACCAGTTCCTTTCCCCTCCATCAGGCGCCCCGGCTGGCCAGGGGGAGGCAGTTTAGAGGCCAGGATTACTGCATGTTTTTTTTGTGAGGGTACCTACCCTAGGGGCCACGTGGAGAACATGTGAGGGTACCTACCCTAGGGGACACGGGGAGAACATGTGAGGGTACCTACCCTAGGGGACACGTGGAGAACATGTGAGGGTACCTACCCTAGGGGACACGGGGAGAACATGTGAGGGTACCTACCCTAGGGGACACGTGGAGAACATGTGAGGGTACCTACCCTAGGGGACACGGGGAGAACATGTGAGGGTACCTACCCTAGGGGACACGTGGAGAACATGTGAGGGTACCTACCCTAGGGGACACGGGGAGAACATGTGAGGGTACCTACCCTAGGGGACACGGGGAGAACATGTGAGGGTACCTACCCTAGGGGACACGGGGAGAACATGTGAGGGTACCTACCCTAGGGGACACGTGGAGAACATGTGAGGGTACCTACCCTAGGGGACACGTGGAGAACATGCTAACTCTGAACTGATGGTTGGAATGTGTTTTACTGCCACGTCGATCTGCAACGCGTTGGGAGTGAGGACGCACGTCCACTTTCCACGCTCATTCAGCGTGAAGTGGGTCAAACGTCTGGCGTGACAGTATATATGTTCCAACTCATCACCGTATTACCAACTAGTGAGAACGTGTAGAAAGGAGGAGGCTATAGTGCCACATTTATTCTCGGTTGCGTCTTGTGTACGTCGTGCGTCGGAAAATAGCAGATCTGCAAGCTTGTAGATCTGCTATTCCGTGCGCACGTCACCGTGCACGCAACCAATTATAAATCAAGCATAAAATAAGGAAGGCAAGAATAAACGGGATAACAAACAATGGCCACAAAATGAGAGAAAATTATCCACCGCAAATACAGTACATAATCTCCTGACAACCGCAGAGGGGAAAAAGACATGGTGTTTTATAGGCAGCCGGCAAACTAACTCGAACGGCAACAGTAGCATGTCGAGGATTTAAGCTAGGCTTGAAATTGGAGTTAATTGCTCATAGCGTACCTCAAATATGCTAAACGCCACACGCATCTGTCATTATCATCAGAGTTAACAACCCATGGGGAACGGCGTTTACAGCCCTGCTCTATTTTATCCCATTCTGGGCGGGAACCCCCTTTTGGTGTTAGCGTTATGTTATGTTTATAGCTATTGAAAAATAGCAAGATCTACAAGCTCATAGCGCGCCACCGAGTGCCGCGCTACGAGCTTGTAGGTCTGCTATTTTTGACAAAAATCGTGAAAATGTGGCACAAATCTTTGAATATATATTCTGTCAGAGTGAACGTTTTCAACTCAAATCTTTGCTTCTGGGAGGGGAGGGTCCCTGGAACTACATATTTTCAGATGGGGGTCGGTGGCCAATTACATATAATTCTAGGGCTCCTTGACATTAAATAGTTTGAGAACGACTGACATAGAAACATAAGTTTTTCTGAAAACTTTCAGGTTTTGGAAGACATTTGTATAGAATCTGATCTCAGGTCAGAATGGGTTATGTGCCCACTCTGGCTAAGTTAATTCATTTAGCACACATTTCCCAGTTCATTTACAACGCTGAACGCTCAAATAAATCTGTTCTCAAATTGTATTTTACCTCGAACGTTACTTACCCTGACACCTTTAGGCCCCATTTTCCCTACAGGCCCAGGTAAACCCTAAAAGAAAGGAGAAAAATAGACGCCCCAGTCACATATAATAGGCCTGTATGAGAGTAAACATGTGTGCAGGCCTTTCAAAAATGCTTTCATTACGCATAATAAGCATAAAAGACAGAACACAACAGTGTTTGTGTGTATGACACATCGTGCAAAATCCATAATTACAACTGTATGTGGGGGGGTTGCCAGGTCTGCCCTTTAACCTGCATAATCCCCGGGCAAAATAACTCTATTGGGGAAAAAGAAAAACATCTGGCAACCCCCCACTTATGTTAACAGCGAACTTCATCCACACTTCTTCTGTGAAGCTTTTACCATGCAGATCAGCAGAACGGCCTTGTTCTCGCCAGCCAATCAATCAACAGAGTACCCTCTACCACCACACCTCCGTAAAGATAACGTTCCTCACTGGAAAATACAATGTCTAGTTGAGACATACTTGCATCTCTCTCTCTACTCACGCACAAACCCCCGCACATACGCACGCACAAACCCACTCACCCACCCACGCACGCACGCACGCACACACAGATGGTAGGGGGTGCTAAAACCTAATCCATCACACGCCGTCACAAGACTCTACAGGGATCAGAGCTTAGCACGGATATAAAGCCTGAGTTATACTCGGTTGTGGCGATCGGAGAAATAAACCGATCAACAAGCCCACGGCGCGGCGCGAATGCCGTGCGTCGTGAGCTTGACGATCGGCTTGACGATCGACTGTTTGAGACCCGAGCCTGAACTCCAGGCTATCGTAAACATTCAAACAGCACAGAGTGACTGAGCGCTTTCCCAGCTGCTGTGCTCCAGAGTGTCAGACTCTGCCGCCAGAGGAAAGGGGAGAGAACAGGTTTGAACCCATTCTGAACGGGAACCCCTTTTAGTGTTTTAACAATTATTATGTTATCATTTAGCTATTAAAAAAATAGCAGATCTACAAGCTCATATTTCAGAGCGAACATTTTAAACTAAAATATTGGCTTCTGGGGGGGGGGGGGGGGGCGGGGGGGTCCATGGAACTACATATTTTGAGATGGGGGTCCGTGGCCCAATAAAGATAATTCTGGGGGTCCTTGACATGAAAAGGGTTGAGCACCACTGACATAGAAACATGTTTTTTTCTGAAATTTTTTAGGATTTAGAAGCCTTCTTTTGAATCGACCTCAATCCAGAATGGATTAAAGGACAGGGGGAGAAAAGCCAGTCCTAAACTCGAATCAGCGCAGCAGGGGGGGGACTTTTGGGAAACTTCTTTCAAAACATGACTTTCCCTGAAGGGGAAAGAATGGCTGAGCTGGAGCTCAGAGTGGTAAATAATGTAGTTTTAATGTATTATTGCCTTTTATTGCCTTCACAGTACAAAATACTTACTACAGTATTATGTTGTTGCTGTCGGGTAGAAACCTCAAACTTTGTGTGTTTTTTTTTCTCGTAAATTAATGTTCTACTTGATCATACAACAGTTAAATTAATGTTCTACTTGATCATACAACAGTTAAATTAATGTTCTACTTGATCATACAACAGTTAAATTAATGTTCTACTTGATCATACAACAGTTAAATTAATGTTCTACTTGATCATACAACAGTTAAATTAATGTTCTACTTGATCATACAACAGTTAAATTAATGTTCTACTTGATCATACAACAGTTAAATTAATGTTCTACTTGATCATACAACAGTTAAATTAATGTTCTACTTGATCATACAACAGTTAAATTAATGTTCTACTTGATCATACAACAGTAAATTAATGTTCTACTTGATCATACAACAGTTAAATTAATGTTCTACTTGATCATACAACAGTAAATTAATGTTCTACTTGATCATACAACAGTTAAATTAATGTTCTACTTGATCATACAACAGTTAAATTAATGTTCTACTTGATCATACAACAGTTAAATTAATGTTCTACTTGATCATACAACAGTTAAATTAATGTTCTACTTGATCATACAACAGCCGCGTCACACAGAAGTATCACAAATAGCAGATCTGCGTTCTCGAAACGCGGTGCAAAGCTTTTTTTTTTTTTTTTGAATCCTGAAAAGTACATTTTCGAAATAATGAGGTTTCCACGCTGGAGACCAACAACACAGGTCCTGAGCATGAGCACGTTTAGAGTGTTGATTGTGGGTCCCAGTCTAGGATCAATGGGTTCTCTGGTGTGTGTGTGTGTGTCTGTCTGTCTGTCTGTCTGTCTGTCTGTCTGTCTGTCTGTCTGTCTGTGTGTGTGTGTGTGTGTGTGTGTGTGTGTGTGTGTGTGTGGCCCTGCATCACTGAAACAGTAGATTTACTGCACCTGCCTGCCAGGATAACCTTTGGCCCCGGGACTTCCTTCAGCTCCTCGCTCGCCCTGTGGGGAGAGAGGGAGAGGGAGAGGGAGGGGGGGAGGGGGAGAGGGAGGGGGAGAGGGAGGGGGAGGGGGAGGGGGAGGGGGAGATAGACATTAGACACCAGTAAGACGCGCAAACGCGGGAAGCGAACGCAGCTCGTACATATTTGGGTTTTTTTAAGATTTATTTTTAAGTTATTATTTTTAAGTTAAGTTTTTATCTTAGCCATAACCATATAAGGAGTCCCCAAAGCAGCTATACGTCCAAATATGGAGTGTCACTCAGCTCCATATATGGGCACAAAGGGGGGACACACAGACAGACATGATCTGCTAGGTCTCATAGTAAGTGCTCACGGCGTTCGCAATTAGACAGGAAAACAGACCACAGTGACTTTTCACCGCCTACAATCTCTGTCCGCTGAGTGAACCAGAGGACAGAGAGAAAGATAGAACCGCAAAAGAGAACATTAAGAATCAAAGAGGGAAAAGATGAAAGAGAAGAGAATTTAATCTCAGCGAGGAGTCTTATTTTTTAATGAAGAGCCTTTGTTTACTCAATAAGCCAGCGTTGCATAAGGGAAGCTGTGCTGTTATGGATGCTGTATTGGCTCTCCAACTGTTCCATTACGCTGCCAGTCAAAACTCTTGACCACGCTGACACAACAGAGATTCTTGTATACGGCCTTAGAGTATATACTGTGGAGTTTTGGTACAAAATCAAAACAACTTGTCTAATATTGTGGCATGTTTAAACCTCCAGGAAAATCCGCGTTGAGGTTCTTAATCCATTGTTTTCCATTAAAACGTTGTACTTTCACTCAAGTGACATTCTTTTTTTTTTTTTATATATTTTTTATCCCACGATTTTGTAACCCATTTTTCACCCCTGTGTCAATCATCTACTGTGATCCTGGGCTCCGAAAAAGCTAAACAGTTTTGGACATAACATTATGAGGTCCCCATCCCGACAGAGACGACAGTATGCTGATCGATCTTCTCGAACCATATGTCGTCGTCGTCGTCGTCCCCCCCCCCCTCAGGTCCAGTGAAGCCAACCTCCTGAAGGTCCGCAAGGCCAAGTACCGCATCTGGGGGTACGGGCCGGGCCTTCTATGTTTCGGCCCCCAAACTCTGAAATGAACTACCCCAACCATCTCAGAGCTGCTCCCTCTCTCCTCTCTTTCAAAACCTCACTCTAAACCCACCTCTTCAGGATAGCTTTCCCCCGAGCTGAGGTCTCGTTTATCCTTTTATCTTTTTAACCCAATACTGTTGTTGTATCTGTTATGTTTTGCTTTGTTTTTTTCTTAATAAAGTCTGTTCCTAGTGTTCCTATGTAAAGCGCTTTGGGTATTTAGAAAAGCGCTATATAAATTTGAGCTATTATTATTATTATTATGCCTGGGAAGAAACACGCAGTACCACAGTGTGGGGTTCGTTAGTGAAGACGGCATGTGGAAACATTCTGGGTCGTTTGCA
>NC_137883.1:32281590-32354090 GCF_963924005.1 Protomyctophum bolini
ATATCGAAAGCCGACCACAGTGGTTGCATGTCTGTGGCGGCCGTGGTGTGTTTATATGCCTCTGTGTTTCTCAGCTTCCTGTTTGGGGGGAAACCCCAAATGTCACCAGATGAGAATGCGTGTCAGGGGTCAGAGGTCAGGGGTGGCAGGAAACCAGCAGAACAGACTAGGATAGTAGCTAATAATGGCCACAGTGGCGAGCTGTGTATTAACGATGCAGTGTGTGATACACCTCATTATACCACAGGTCGTTTCGAGGAAGCAATCTGATTGGTTGAAACAGCCTTCTAGCCGTGGTTCAAACGAGCACCACTCCACACCTAATCAAAACAAAAGATTCAGCTGCTCTGTTCTCCCAGAGCGCTAGCAAACTCGGTGGCTAGGCTAGCTAGTTTCTTGGGACATTTGTGGTCATAGTGACTACATCTGTCATTAAAAAAATATATGTTTTCAGCTATTTTCTTAGTTTTTAGGGTGATGCTTGCAGTGATGCTTGCGGAACTCGACTTCGTCTCCTTCCTGACCGCATCACTGTCGTGGCAATAATCACGTTAACCCACACCATCTCGTGTAATATTGCTTAATTATACAACAGGTCGTTTTGAGGAAGCAATCCGATTGGTTGAACACCTTTTCTAGCCGTGCTTAAAACCACATTATTTCAACGCCTAATCAAAACAAAGAATTCAGCCATGCTTTTCTCCCAGAGCGCAGCAGACTGGCTAGCTAGTTTCTTGGGACATTTGTGGTCGTATACAGTGACTGCATCTGTCATTGAAAAATTATTATTTTTCCACGATTATATTAGTTTTAAGGGTTAAACCACCCGCTCTTGCGTAACATTGCTTAATTATATATATATATTTTGTTCAAATTGCTGGTTCAAAAGTGTTAAATAGCTCTATATATTCTGACAGTAATCATTGATGTAGAGGGTTTGTTCAGTAGAAGGCCTATCCCCATCTCTCCAGCTCTTTAACTCCATTATTGCCCGCTAGGTGGCAGCATAAGCACACCTAACCTGTGCCACCCGTCCAAAGTGACGAATGATTTACGATCGGTCGGGATGTGCGACAGCTCAGCACTCGGAGCTTTAGAGATACAAGGCTTTGAAATAACCACTTTAGCACAATGATATATACTCACGCAAAACAGATCTATAAGCTCACAAGGCGTCATGCATAATGCCTTTGCAGATCTGCAGGCTATTTCCGCTGTTGCCTAGAGTATAATATCACGCCCAAAACAGGGACTTCTACATATCTGCAGTAAAGATTGTAACGTTGCCACACACACACACACACACACAGTGACACAGCACATTCTTAATAGCGTGCAGTGTTTGTACTGGAGTCTAGAGGACTGACCTATAGGGTGTCTAGACCGTTTGGCCCAGTTGAGACTCTGCCAAAAGAGACCTCTCTCTCTTCCCGCCAAAGATTCCCCCCAAGTTAACGTTCACATGCTAAAACGTCCCGGCTCCGCCCCCCTCCTTCCTGTTGTTCTCCTCCGCTATCTTCACCCCGTTACATCGCTGGCGCAGGATTTATGCTTCGTTGCACACCGGTGTCGCACACTCCAAGAATAAACATGCTCAAGATCACAACGCGGACAGAAATAGCCGATCTACAAGCCTTCGGCAGGTGCGAGACGCAGAGGCGAAACTACACATAATTCAGGCTTTTGCTCCCAATCTCCATTGCCTTTCCTTTTTTTTATATATATTTTTTTATCCCACGATTTTGTAACCCATTTTTCACCCCTGTGTCAATATCTAATGTGATCCTGGGCTCTACACACCCTCCACCAACCTAGTCCCCATATATGGGGGACAAGGGGAGACCAACCTAGTCCCCATATATGGGGGACAAGGGGAGAGCAACGGACTTGAACTCATGCTTCCTTCATGCCTGAGTGTCCAAGTTGCTCCTTTACACCTGACAGGGGGGAGTTTCCCTGGTTGGATGTCGTAGCGCGTGGAAGGAACACGTTATTCCAACCAGTTCCTTTCCCCTCCATCAGGCGCCCCGGCTGGCCAGGGGGAGGCAGTGTAGAGACCAGGATTACTGCATGTTTGCCTTTCCTATACACTCTTTTCTGTTTCCTGCATTTCCTCCTCCACCTCCCTCATCTCTCTCTCTCTCTCTCTCTCTCTCTGAAGAGGGCAAACTGACTGATTGTCAGTGGTGGTTCTGGAGAACCGTGGGTCCGACCGACCGACTCGAGTCCGGGCACTGCACTCCCTGTGGGGGGTGTGTGTAAGGCGTGTGCCGAATATGAAGTCGGTGGGGCGAACGGTTCTCGAGTTATACGTGCATTACAACCGTACACACACAGACACACACACACACACACACACACACACACGCACGCAGACACGCAGAGACGTGGCGCGTTCATAGTAGGATGTCAACCGTGCTGCTCGCCGCCATCGGGAATTCCATCGTTGGGATCGCCGCCATCGTTGGGAAGGGTGCAGGCTTTAGTTCCGACATACTATTGATCCGAAACCTCAATCCTAACCTAACCCTAACCGCAAGCACGGGAGCAGCACATGTCGGACCATCGCTTTTTCGCATGGCATCGCATGTCCCCCCGCTTCGGATCTTCGGTGTGTCGGAAAAGCGTGCGCACACCGTTGGGAATTGATGGCATGAAACCAACACCTGCTGTGCGTTTCAGTCTAAATGTTTATAAACCACACATCTGTCTATTGCAGAGACAGTAGAGAGGATAGATATAATGGTAGAGATAGTACAGTAGACAGTATATATACTGTACAGATTGTAGAAGATATGTTAGTAGAGAGGATATGATATATGGTAGTAGAGATAGTAGTAAATGTACTCACAGGATCTCCTGGAAGGCCGGAGGGACCCGGATAGCCTTTAATTCCCTGTTAATATAGAGGAGGAATACAGTTAGATTATTCATAATTATGTTAATATAGAGGAGGAATACAGTTAGATTATTCATATTTATGTTAATATAGAGGAGCAATACAGTTAGATTATTCATAATTATGTTAATATAGAGGAGCAATACAGTTAGATTATTCATATTTATGTTAATATAGAGGAGCAATACAGTTAGATTATTCATAATTATGTTAATATAGAGGAGCAATACAGTTAGATTATTCATAATTATGTTAATATAGAGGAGGAATACAGTTAGATTATTCATAATTATGTTAATATAGAGGAGGAATACAGTTAGATTATTCATATTTATGTTAATATAGAGGAGCAATACAGTTAGATTATTCATAATTATGTTAATATAGAGGAGCAATACAGTTAGATTATTCATAATTATGTTAATATAGAGGAGCAATACAGTTAGATTATTCATAATTATGTTAATATAGAGGAGGAATACAGTTAGATTATTCATATTTATGTTAATATAGAGGAGCAATACAGTTAGATTATTCATAATTATGTTAATATAGAGGAGCAATACAGTTAGATTATTCATAATTATGTTAATATAGAGGAGGAATACAGTTAGATTATTCATATTTATGTTAATATAGAGGAGCAATACAGTTAGATTATTCATAATTATGTTAATATAGAGGAGCAATACAGTTAGATTATTCATAATTATGTTAATATAGAGGATCAATACAGTTAGATTATTCATAATTATGTTAATATAGAGGAGGAATACAGTTAGATTATTCATAATTATGTTAATATAGAGGAGCAATACAGTTAGATTATTCATAATTATGTTAATATAGAGGAGCAATACAGTTAGATTATTCATATTTATGTTAATATAGAGGAGCAATACAGTTAGATTATTCATAATTATGTTAATATAGAGGAGCAATACAGTTAGATTATTCATATTTATGTTAATATAGAGGAGCAATACAGTTAGATTATTCATAATTATGTTAATATAGAGGAGCAATACAGTTAGATTATTCATAATTATGTTAATATAGAGGAGCAATACAGTTAGATTATTCATATTTATGTTAATATAGAGGAGCAATACAGTTAGATTATTCATAATTATGTTAATATAGAGGAGCAATACAGTTAGATTATTCATAATTATGTTAATATAGAGGAGCAATACAGTTAGATTATTCATAATTATGTTAATATAGAGGAGCAATACAGTTAGATTATTCATATTTATGTTAATAGAGGAGCAATACAGTTAGATTATTCATAATTATGTTGATATAGAGGAGCAATACAGTTAGATTATTCATAATTATGTTGATATAGAGGAGCAATACAGTTAGATTATTCATAATTATGTTAATATAGAGGAGCAATACAGTTAGATTATTCATAATTATGTTAATATAGAGGAGCAATACAGTTAGATTATTCATAATTATGTTAATATAGAGGAGCAATACAGTTAGATTATTCATAATTATGTTAATATAGAGGAGCAATACAGTTAGATTATTCATAATTATGTTAATATAGAGGAGCAATACAGTTAGATTATTCATAATTATGTTAATATAGAGGAGGAATACAGTTAGATTATTCATATTTATGTTAATATAGAGGAGCAATACAGTTAGATTATTCATATTTATGTTAATATAGAGGAGCAATACAGTTAGATTATTCATAATTATGTTAATATAGAGGAGCAATACAGTTAGATTATTCATAATTATGTTAATATAGAGGAGCAATACAGTTAGATTATTCATATTTATGTTAATATAGAGGAGCAATACAGTTAGATTATTCATAATTATGTTAATATAGAGGAGCAATACAGTTAGATTATTCATATTTATGTTAATATAGAGGAGCAATACAGTTAGATTATTCATCATTATGTTAATATAGAGCAGCAATACAGTTAGATTATTCATAATTATGTTAATATAGAGGAGGAATACAGTTAGATTATTCATAATTATGTTAATATAGAGGAGGAATACAGTTAGATTATTCATAATTATGTTAATATAGAGGAGGAATACAGTTAGATTATTCATAATTATGTTAATATAGAGGAGCAATACAGTTAGATTATTCATAATTATGTTAATATAGAGGAGGAATACAGTTAGATTATTCATAATTATGTTAATATAGAGGAGCAATACAGTTAGATTATTCATAATTATGTTAATATAGAGGAGCAATACAGTTAGATTATTCATAATTATGTTAATATAGAGGAGGAATACAGTTAGATTATTCATAATTATGTTAATATAGAGGAGCAATACAGTTAGATTATTCATATTTATGTTAATATAGAGGAGCAATACAGTTAGATTATTCATAATTATGTTAATATAGAGGAGCAATACAGTTAGATTATTCATATTTATGTTAATATAGAGGAGCAATACAGTTAGATTATTCATAATTATGTTAATATAGAGGAGCAATACAGTTAGATTATTCATAATTATGTTAATATAGAGGAGGAATACAGTTAGATTATTCATAATTATGTTAATATAGAGGAGGAATACAGTTAGATTATTCATATTTATGTTAATGGAGGAGCAATACAGTTAGATTATTCATATTTATGTTAATGGAGGAGGAATACAGTTAGATTATTCATATGCATGTTAATAGAGGAGCAGTACAGTTAGATTATTCATATTTATGTTAATAGAGGAGCAGTACAGTTAGATTATTCATATTTATGTTAATAGAGGAGCAGTACAGTTAGATTATTCATATTTATGTTAATAGAGGAGCAGTACAGTTAGATTATTCATATTTATGTTAATAGAGGAGCAATACAGTTAGATTATTCATATTTCTACGGCTCTTAACCCATTTTGGGCATCATGTTATGCTTTAGCTATTGAAAAATAGCAGATCTACAAGCTCATAGCTTGTAGATCTGCTATTTTTGAAAAATCAAAGAGCGACTGACATAGAAGTCATTTTTTTAATCTGATCTCAGGTCAGAATGAAAACTGTCAGGATGTAGAAGACATTTTTAGAATCTGCTCTCAGGTCAGAATGGGTTAATGCCAAAACAACATACACTTTTTCCTTTTCCTTCTGAAAACTCTTAGGATTTAGAACATTGGCAGAAACACAAAGCTCATGCCGCGTCACTTAGAATACGGTACTCTTCTGGGGGTCGCCTGGCACAAAACATCTTGGGCTGGGCCGCGGCCAAAGACATGTCACTGTGGGCGTCCTTGGCAGAATAAAACAGTTCTCAAGAACTACTGATTTAGATTTAGAGGGCATTTTGTGGAGAGAATGGGTCTCAGCTCTTAATGGGTTATTGAAGACGGGCCCGGGGCCAGTATAAATGCTCCCCCCAGGCCTGAGAGTGAAGACGGGCCCGGGGCCAGTATAAATGCTCCCCCCAGGCCCGGGGCCAGTATAAATGCTCCCCCCAGGCCCGAGAGTGAAGTCAAAGTCTCTGGGAAGAAAACCCAGAGAAGTTGATCCCCTCAGCAGTGGAGCAGAGCAGAGCAGAGGACGCCACGCGGTGCCATCAAGGCTTCTGCCAGCCAGGGCATCAAACATCATCATACATTCACTCGGGTGCCAGTACTTTAGTTTAGACAGTTTTTGGTTTAGACTAGTCATTGGTTAGACCAGTCATTAGTCCTACAACTACAACCTATCTCAAACCCTCACCCTAAACCTATAACCTCCCACGGGGCAGCACACCTAAACCTAACCAATGTCTAACCAATGACTAGTCTAAATTAAGTATGCACCCCATTCACGCTGCCAATCAGGTGAGCACATTCCGTGTTCAGACACAGACAGACAGAACAGACAGACACGTACACACAAAGCTGTGCATAGGGGCTATAGCGCGCCTCAAAAGAACGTAAACGTAAAGCGATATAATAATGGACAGCTGCAGCTCCAGTCCAACGTACAGTATGAAGCTGCAGGCCGTGCTGAACGCAGTGCGTCACACATCGTGCTCTCCCAGCCAATCATCTCCTGGCTGTCAGGTGACCAGAAGCGTCTGGTGACTCTGTCCCCGTTTCCACACCTAAGCGCAAAACGGTTTTGCGCTGCGGACAGAATAAGCTGTGCGGCGTGGTGTGTGCGCAGCTGGTTTTTAGACAGCTGGTGGATGGGAATTAAGCTCCACCTCCGCGGACGATTGACGCGGGAGGAGAGAGAGAGCGCTTCCGGGAATCTGGCCGTCGTGCAAGTCGTCCAGCGGAAGTGGAGCTTTTTTTCCATCCACCAGCCGTCTATACACCCGGTTTTGAAGCTGTCGGAAAAAAAAAGCTTCAGTGGGATGCGTACCAGTGGGATGCGTACCAGTGGGATGCGTACCAGTGGGATGCGTACCAGTGGGATGCGTACCAGTGGGATGCGTACCAGTGGGATGCGTACCAGTGGGATGCGTACCAGTGGGATGCGTACCAGTGGGATGCGTACCAGGCTACCAGCAGCGGTACAACCTCTGCTTACTAGGAGGCTTACTAGCATGTACTGTAGCATGCGTAGTAGCATGTTGCTAGGTAGTATACTGTACTTGTATAGTATAAGTATGTACTAAAGCGGGGGGGTTTAGCAGCAGCTATAGGGTTTGGGCCGAGTGGAATAGTAAGAGAGTGGCAACACGCAAAGCGGGTGCCTAGTATGGGCTATAGTTCCAAACATTGGAACTATCCCATTGAGATAGAATGAGCTTCACCTCAAAAAAAAAAAGCTTCTGCTCCGAAAACAGGCTCTTTTGATAGTGTGGCAGTACCCTGTGTGTGTGTATCGGAGGAGACATGTGGTTGTCTGTCTGTCTGCAGCGAGACTATGAGCAAACCACAGAACACAACAGGGGGAATCTGGCAACCGATAAATTGAAGAGAAAAATGGGAAACAATAAAAGACAAAAAAAAAACAGTCAAGAGAGAGACTGCCCCGTAATCTCATTAGAAATGAAAAATAACCCCCGAAATGAATACATTGATTAACACATTCTGGGCGGGAACCCCTTTTGGTGTTTTTAAAAGCATTATGTTATGCTTTATAGCTATTGAAAAATAGCAGATCTACAAGCTCATAGCGCGCCACCGAGTGGCGCGCTACGAGCTTGTAGGTCTGCTATTTTTGAAAAATCGAAGAACGACTGACATTTTCAGAATCTGATCTCAGGTCAGAATGGGTTAATCAGACCAGTGTGTGTCCAGTGGAAACCTCGTATGAATCTGATCTCAGGTCAGAATGGGATAAGTTTTCTAATGTTTTGGAAATGCCAGGTTTCTTTCTTTCCCCTCCAGTCAGCATGTTGCTGCGCGGCGTTCCCAGCAGCCAGATGGAAAGATGGAAGCCAGATGGCGTTCCCGGCGTTCCGGTGGCCCGCTCAGCTCAGCGTATAACTCCCTCGCGGAGCGCCGTTTATCCATGTCGCTGCACGGAAAACCTTTTAACCCATTCTGACCTGAGATCAGATTCATACGAGGTTTCCACTGGACACACACTGGTCTGATTAACCCATTCTGACCTGAGATCAGATTCATACGAGGTTTCCACTGGACACACACTGGTCTGATGAACCCATTCTGACCTGAGATCAGATTCATACGAGGTTTCCACTGGACACACACTGGTCTGATTAACCCATTCTGACCTGAGATCAGATTCTAAAAATGTCAGTCGTTCTTCGATTTAAAAAAAAATAGCAGACCTACAAGCTCGTAGCGCGCCACTCGGTGGCGCGCTATGAGCTTGTAGGTCTGCTATTTTTCAATAGCTAAAGCATAACATGTTGCTAACACCAAAATGGGTTCCCGTTCAGAATGGGTTAACGTCCAAAGAATAAACGGTGTTCCAACGCAAACGTTTTCATGTCAAGGACCCCCATATTGACACTAATTAATTAGCCCCGCGGACCCCCCCATTTGAAAAGATATCCCATAGGGACCCCGATAAGAGAAGAGTTTTATGGCTCTATAGCAGTGATTTTCAACCCGTATAATTTCAAGGACAAGACATTAGTCTACTCTACGGTCCCCCATTTAATGGCATTTCTATCTCTGGGACCCACAATTTATTTTGTAAAATCAATGTTAGTTAGTTTAACTTATTTGGTTCCATTTGTAACCTTATGAGTTACATAAGACCCATAAGGGTCCATTTGGTTACAAACTATAATTTGCTAGAATTAATTAGTAAAATGTATAAAAATATTTATATACAGCTTTAATGACTTTCAACCTTGCGTCACTATTTTTTGGCATAATGGCATTATAGGTGAAAAAGGATAAAATAGGCAGGTATAAAATAGTATCAAATAGTATCAAATAGGCAGGGCATACAACAAAAATAAAACAGAAGAGATACAAGCTATCATATGATAGCTCTGTCAAGCCACTGACAGTGACTCAGTGTCTACTGTACTGTACTGTATGTATAGACAAGCTACAGTACGCTGCGGGAGCTGGTGATAGTTTGAGGTGAATAACAGAATCCAGGAGCAGCACGGACCGCCTCGCACAACGCCAAAACAATGTGTGTCTGGGACTCTGGGCCCTCTGTCCAGAACCACACACGGCAGTCCTGATGAGTGTGTGCACGTGCTTGTGTGTGTGTGTGTGTGTGTGTGTGTGTGTGTGTGTGTGCGTGCGTGCGTGTCCCATGCAAGCGCCCCGAATCGTCGGTGGTTAGCCGAGAGAAAGAGTGAGAGTCAACGTTATTGTTCCCAGGAGGAGTTGCGGGCACAGAGCAGAACAGTCTGTTGCTCTATACAGAAGAACAACCTCCCAATAACGGTTTGAAGTGTTTGGCATGAAGCTGGGCTAGTCGTTTTCGTACAGGATATAATAATGCCAGTTCCTTCTCCCGTCCCTATACCGACCAGAACCAACCAGAACCAACCCTATACTGTTGATCTGGGCCGGGAGGTTCTGGACAACTATATATATACGTCTCCTCTTCCCGATGCACACGGGAACCCATATATCGCCGATCGTGGATTGGATGCAGGGTTGTTTTCGTCGACTAGAAACTAAGACGAAACATGTTCGTCGACTAACCTTTTTCCACTGACGAAATCTAAATGGAAACTAAAATGAACACTAAGCTACGATGACTAGAACTATGAGACTAAATATACTGACAATGTCGTCTACAAATAAAAACTAGACTAAAATGTTAACCCATTCTGACCGGGCACCCATTTTGGTGTTAGCATCATGTTATGCTTTATCTATTGAAAAATAGCAGATCTACAAGCTCGTAGCGCGCCACCGAGTGGCGCGCTACGAGCTTGTAGGTCTGCTATTTTAGAAAAATCGAAGAGCGACTGACATTTTTAGAATCTGATCTCAGGTCAGAATGGGTTAATCAGACCTGTGTGTGTCCAGTGGAAAACCTCGTATGAATCTGATCTCAGGTCAGAATGGGTTAAGAAGGGACTATAGTGGACAAGAGATCCAGTATAAGTCATTGTACACATGGTTGCACGCTGAAAATAGCAGATCTACAACAAAATCTGCAACGTGTTGTGAGCTTGTAGATCCACACAGGAACAACTGGGACAGGCGGTACTGGGTTCGAGGCTCCTGTGGCTCTTCATTGGCCCGTTGATATGTGTTACATTTAGGTAAAAAAAAATCGCACCTGTGTGAACTGAGTGGTGCAATCCCCCCCCCCCTCTCTCTCTCATTAGCAGGCAACAGTGCAGCACTCTCTCTCTCTCTCTCTGTTTCTGGCACAACAGCGCCCCTACTGGTACTAATAGTCATACTCGTACTCATTAACGTCACATGGACACATAGGTGAAGGCGTGAACACGGACATTGCTGTTCCTTGGAGTGGTTGCACCACTCAAAAACTGGAAAAAACCTTCGATTCTGCGTGCTATGGGGGCCCCCAGAAGAATGTGGGCCCATGAGGGGCCCTCTTTGGAGGTTAATCTGTCCCTTCATTTGTCCAGTGCTGCTCAACAGGTGGGTGGTGGTGGGCATGCAGATGCGTTACTCTCAACGCTTATAGTCGTAAGAGATGTCTTTATGTCGGGAAGACATAAAACATTCTTAACACTTTCTGGGCGGGAACCCCTTTTGGTGTTTTAAGCTTTATGTTATAATTTAGCTATTGCAAAATAGCAGATCTACAAGCTCATAGTGCTGCACCGAGTGCCGCGCTATGAGCTTGTAGGTCCTGCTATTTTTGAAAAATCGTGAAAATGTAGTGCAAAATCTTTGAATATATATATATTCTTTCAGAGAGAACGTTTTTAACTCAAATCTTTGCTTTCCCTTGAACAACATTTTCAGATGGGGGGGGTCGTGGCATATTACATTATCATTTTTGGGGTTCTTGACATGAAATATTGAGCACCACTGATACAGAAACATGAGGTATTTCAGAAAACTGTCATGATTTAGATATCGATTTAGATATCGACGTAAGGCCTAAATGGGTTAACACAGAAAAGAGAGACGTCTTAGTTTGAAGCGACGTGTCAGATGCTCCTGCTGCTGTCCAAGTGATATAAATCTGTTACGCAACCCCTCCCCCCCCCCCCCCCCGCCCTCCGTGGCGATGGATCACACATCCAGTTGGCGGTGTGTCGTTGTGGAGAATGGATTGTTTTAATTACCGTCACTCACAGCGGATGACTCCCCGACTCAGAGCCAAGAGGGAAAAGTACAGCGGCGGTCTCTATCGTAAGGCCTGAGCTGTAAACTTACAGTATAAAGTACAGTTCGAAATTTAAAAAAGTATTTTTTTAAATGTATTTTTTCATGTTTCTGTATCAGTGGTTCTCATTATTTCATGTCAAGGACCCCCACAAATATATGTAATTGGCCTCCGACCCACATCTGAAAATATGTTGTATACCCTCAGAAGCAAAGATTTGAGTTAAAAACGTTCGCTCTGAAAATAATATATATATTCAAAGATCTGTGCCACATTTTCACGATTTTTCAAAAATAGCAGAGCTACAAGTTCATAGCCGCAGCACTCGGTGCCGCGCTATGATCTTGTAGATCTGCTATTTTTCAAAAGCTAAAGTATAACATAATGCTTTAAAACACCAAAAATCCAGAATGGGTTAAGTGAGTGCTGAGCTTAAACTGTTCTTTCCGAGTGCTGCAGTCTCATCTACTGTACCTGGAAAGGCATTTTGATATATAAATAAAATTAAAAAAATTAAATTAGACCTCTCCTGATTGAACTTGGGACAAACAGCCACACAGTGAGTGTCTGGTGGATATTAACGTATTAATGTTCTGGAGTCAGAGGGAAAAATGTAATAAAGATCTGGGTCCGATTCCAACGTGTGGAAAGAGAGCACACAGTTGGTCCAGAACTGGTAATCCTGTCCCCAGAGAGTCTCTCTCTCTCTCTCTCTCTCATGCGCACGCACACACACACACACACACACACACACACACACACACACACACACACACACACACACACACACACACACACACACACACACACACACACACACACACACACACACACACACACACACACACACACACACACACACACACACACACACACACACACACACTCACCACCTCTTATTTTACAGAGTTCAGCCGCTGCCTCTAACCTTCCCATTACAACTTTTACACGTTTCCCACAGAGAGGTGTTCTCTGGCACGGTGCCAAGAGTCTACACACACACACACACACACACACACACACACACACACATACAACCACACACACACACACACACGCACACACAACTGCTCCAGCGGCAGTGTAAGTGACGTAATAGTAATAAAGCTGGCCAGGTCGTGGTGTGACCAGGCCCGGTGCCGTTGTTGCATCATGGACTGTTAAAGGTTCCCGCCAAGGACTGTGTTGGATTGTGCACACTTTAATGTGCAAGCGAGCGAGCGAGCGTGCATGCGTGCGTGCATGCGTGCGTGCGCGCGTTACTATACTTGTGACGTACCAGTATGGTAGAATTTGAGAAATACATTGTGTGCGCGTGTGTGCGCGTGCGTGCATGTGATACTGTACTTCCTCATTAAGTGTGACAGTCAATTCCAAATGACAACATGGTGTTGGCATGTGAGCTGTTATTGGCCTTCGCTGCAGCCTCTAATCAGCGTATCGTACAGCGTAGCGTACAGCATCACGGCTGGCGGCCTCGTTCGCCCTTTCTCTTTCTGTCTATCCCAGTCAGACCATTCTACAGATGTCTCCTAAATCCTGACAGTTCTCAGAAAAACCCTCATGTTTTTATGTCTGTGGTTATCAAAGTTTTTCATGTCAAGAACCCCAAAAAGTATATGTATTTGGCCACCGACTCGCATCTGAAAATATGTTGTTCCACGGACGCAAAGATTTTAGTTAAAAACGTTTTAATATATATATTCAAAGATTTGAGGCAATTCTTCAACAAATAGCAGACCTATACATTCTCATAGCACGGCACTCAGTGCCGCACTACGAGCTTGTAGATCTGCTATTTTTCAATAGCTAAAGTATAACATATCTAAAAGGGGTTCCCGTTCAGAATGGGTTATCTCTCTGGCAGTGTCAGTGTGAGGAACAGCTCCATGTGATCACAGCGTTAACTCATGTCTCGTGAATTGTTTCCACTCCGTTTTGGGTTCTTTTCCATTTTGTTTAGTTGTTTTTCTTTTTTTTTTCCCAAGATGCTTGATTCAAGGGGTTAGAATCACTACACTCTAGGGGTGTAAAACAAAATCGTTTCGAATTAGAATCGTGATTCCCGTTATGAACGATTAGAAATCGATTCATAATTTCCAAGTTACAGGAGTTTTCACTACATGGTGTTTGTGATATGAAATGTAATCTCACCCTATAAGTAAACATCATTTCTTCAGTCATTTTCAAGTTACTGTATATAGTATAGTAACTCCAGTTGGCTGGAGTAGATTGTGATGAAATCCTATGTATTGAACCGAGAATCATTTTCAATAGAGAATCGTTTTGAATCTGGAAAAATAAATGCTTTCGTTTTTTTGTTTTTTTTTTGGATCGAATGGTGAACCGAAGAATCGGAATCGAATGGAATGGTGGGACACACACAGATTCACAGCCCTACTACACACACACTCATTGAATTGAAACTCATTGAATGGTGGGACACACAAAGATTCACAGCCCTACTACACACACACTCATTGAATTGAAACTCATTGAATGGTGGGACACACAAAGATTCACAGCCCTACTACACACACACTCATTGAATTGAAACTCTTTGAATGGTGGGACACACAAAGATTCACAGCCCTACTACACACACACTCATTGAATTGAAACTCATTGAATGGTGGGACACACAAAGATTCACAGCCCTACTACACACACACTCATTGAATTGAAACTCATTGAATGGTGGGACACACAAAGATTCACAGCCCTACTACACACACACTCATTGAATTGAAACTCATTGAATGGTGGGACACACAAAGATTCACAGCCCTACTACACACACACTCATTGAATTGAAACTCATTGAATGGTGGGACACACAAAGATTCACAGCCCTACTACACACACACTCATTGCACTACGCACTACGAACATGAGGAAACACTACAGCCTGTGTGCTGGTACACCAGAGATCTGTAATTACTATGAGAGTGGGCTGGGGCGAGGCCAGGGATGACATGCACAAGGCCTCTCTCTCCCTCTCTCTCCATCTCCCTCTCTCTCCCTCTCTCTCTCGCTCTCTCTCTGGTAACAATCATCTTCTGTCATGATAACATTTGCACATTAACCCATTCTGACCTGAGATCAGATTCATACCAGGTTTCCACATGGACACACACTGGTCTGATGAACCCATTCTGACCTGAGATCAGATTCTAAAAATGTCAGTCGTTCTTCGAATTTTTCAAAAATAGCAGACCTACAAGCTCGTATCGCGCCACTCGGTGGCGCGATATGAGCTTGTAGATCTGCTATTTTTCAATAGGTAAAGCATAACATGATGCTAACACCAAAATGGGTGCCCGGTCAGAATGGGTTAACCCATTTAGACCTGAGGACGATTCTACAAATGTCTTCTAAATCATGACACTTTTCTGAAAAAACCTCATGTTTCTATATGTCAGTGGTGGTGCTCAAACAGTTTCATGTCAAGGTCCCCCAAAAATATATATGTAATTGGCGGCCGACCCCCCCATCTGAAAATATGTTGTTCCAGGGACCTCCCAGTAGCAAAGAGTTAAAACAATTCGCTCTGAAATATATATTCAAACATTTGAACATTTTCACGATTTTAGCAGAAAATAGCAGACCTACAATATAGCGCGCCACTCGGTGGCTATGAGCTTGTAGATCTGCTATTTTTCAATAGCTAAAGTATAACATAATGCTTTAAAACACCAAAGGGGGTTCCCGGTCCAGAATGGGTTAAGGCTTAACTGGCATGTAAATGACTGCAGTCAGCATGATATGAGCAAACAAACGCAAACCGCTAAAATCTCCTCCAGCGTCGAATTGACCCACATTCATGAAGTCGCCCCGACTTCTGAGAGGAAGCTATTATTATGAAATCAACCGGCCACGGATTATTTTGCCACTTCTTGGAAGGGTTGCAGGGCGCAGTTTAAAGCCCCCCCTCTCCTCGAATGCCTCCGCTGTGTATATGTGGGGGCCGGCTGGCGGTGGTGATGTAACAGGCCAGCAATTCAAAACCTTCACAGTGGTGAAAAGTAACTAAGTAAGTACATGTCATCAAGTATAAATCGAGTTACACAAATCCATTCAAGCCAATTTTATACTTGAGCTAAAATAAATCTTTTTTTGTTTGCTTTTACTCAAGTTAAACTCTTAAAAGCCATTTTGGGCGGGAACCCCCTGTTGGTGTTTTAAATCATTATGTTTGTATACTTTAGCTATTGAAAAACAGCAGATCTACAAGCTCATAGCGCGGCACCGAGTGCCGCGCTATGAGCTTGTAGGTCTGCTATTTTTGAAAGATCGCGAAAATGTGCCTCAAATCTTTGAGTATAATATATATTATTGAGTGAACGTTTTTAACTCAAATCTTTGCTTCTGGGGGGTGGTCTCTGGAACTACATATTTTCAGATGGGGGGGGCGGAGGCATATTTGATATTACATATCGTTTCTGGGGTCCTTGACATGAAATATTGAGCACCACTGATACAGAAACATGAGGTATTTCAGAAAACTGTCAGGATTTAAAAAACTTTTTTTTTATTTCAAGGCCTAAATGGAATAACACAGGCCTTTTACTTTCTAACAGAGCATATCCACATGTTGGTGTTTTGCTATTGTTACTCAACTATCAGGGTAACGGCTTTCCACCACAACTGAAGAGGAGTCAGAGAACACAGGTGCGGCGCCCCAGACGCCTGCACTGCGTTCGGCCGCCAAAGCTCCAAAACAAGAGCTCAAACATCCAGGGAGAGCCAGAGAGATAGAGTCGTTTGGCCGAGCCCTCCAAGCAGCCCAACTTCTGAGAGAATCCCCCCCCCCCCCCCCCCCCCCCTCAAAAGGGAACTCTGCCAGCAGGCGGGGGTGTGAAGGGGGATGGTGAAGTAAAGTATGCACTGTATGCTTTGATTTATAGATCCTCTGTATCACACCCCCACCCCTTCCCCGCATTCATTGATTTAGTCGTTCATTCAAAGCCACTGATTTGTGGGCCTTTTGACCACTTAACCCATTCTGACCTGAGATCAGATTCATACGAGGTTTCCACGGGACACACACTGGTCTGATGAACCCATTCTGACCTGAGATCAGATTTTAAAAAATGTCAGTCGTTCTTCGATTTTTCAAAAATAGCAGACCTACAAGCTCGTATCGCGCCACTCGGTGGCGCGATATGAGCTTGTAGATCTGCTATTTTTCAATAGCTAAAGCATAACATGATGCTAACACCAAAATGGGTGCCCGGTCAGAATGGGTTAAACAGGGCAAATGGGGGATTTATCGAGCATCGCAGTCTCTCCCCCTCGAAAGACCCGGAAAAGAATTCCCCGTTCATTTTCCTCGTAGACTTTTCAAAAAAGTATTTATTTAAAGACGTTTATCCGCCGCGGACAAAGCCAACTGGAAGTCGTGACAAATCATGACAACAAACACAATGTTTTTGGGGCCGATCAAATAATTAGAAAGACACTTTTTTTTGTTTAGTTTTTCTTCATAGAAATTATTTGATCGGCCCCAAAACGTTGTGTCATCATTAGTCACAACTCCAGTTGGCTTTGTCCGCGGCGTAAAACGTCTTTAAAAATATAAACAAGCTGTCTCTGCCTTATTGTCAGGGAGGTGTCTCTGTGTCGTTTGCGACAGTCAGTCACTCATATTATGATACAGTCTGTTTCTAGCAAAATGACTAACTCAGTAGCAGTAACATTAGCGTTTTCTCTCAGTCAGTTGATTCTTCATATCCATATGAGTGAAGCGGCCGGGGTGACCTATGGGGATTATCCCATTCTGACCGGGAACCCATTTTGGTGTTGGCATCATGTTATGCTTTAGCTATTGAAAAATAGCAGATCTACAAGCTCATAGCGCGCCACCGAGTGGCGCGCTACGAGCTTGTAGGTCTGCTATTTTTGAAAAATCGAAGAGCGACTGATTTTTTTTAGAATCTGATCTCAGGTCAGAATGGGTTAATCAGACCAGTGTGTGTCCAGTGGAAACCTCGTATGAATCTGATCTCAGGTCAGAATGGGTTAAAATACAAATAAAAAGTACATGAACCCGTGGATGTATAGCGTCCTCTACCGATTTTGACGTCAGTGGACTTCGGTGCTCTATAGCGGCTCTATCCTAAGTGTTTTACATTCAGCCATTCACACACATCTGCATTCAGCCATTCACACACATCATGCACACTGGTTGGCAGATGAAACCAAGCAGCCACTGCCTGAACCACTGCCCCACCCCCTAAACCATCCCATACATCAATCAATCTTCAACCGCTTATCCGTAGTCTTGTTGCGGGGGCAACAGCTCCATACCAGAGAGCTCCGGACGTCCCTCTCCAGAGCAACATTAGTAACTTATTCCTCCTGGGGGTTCGCGAGGCGTTCCAAGGTGAAAAAAACAAGGGTTTTCAACAGACGCTGTGATCGACTCGCGGTCTGTTTTTTTTTTTCTGCACCGAGTGAGAGAACAACAACCGGTCCAGACAACCACACACAGCATGTTGTCATTGTAACATCCGGTTATGGATATTTCGCTTTTCAAATAAAGTGTTACGCGCGATAAAACCTTTGGCAATGCGCGATGTTAATGCTGGCCGCAAGCCGGTTACGCTTTTAGATTTTTATTGGGTTTTTGTTTGGGTTTTTTTTTTTGCAACAACAGCAGAATTCTTACCTTCCGTCCATCTTGTCCGGTCAGTCCAGGAGGCCCCATCGCACCCAGCTCTCCCTGAAAAGCACAGTGTTCATTTAGAGAGTGTAGAACTTATAACACTGTGTAGAATAATAAAGGACAGTGTTCATTTAGAGAGTGTTTAACTTATAACACTATGTGTAGAATAATAAAGCACAGTGTTCATTTAGAGAGTGTATAACTTATAACACTATGTGTAGAATAATAAAGGACAGTGTTCATTTAGAGAGTGTATAACTTATAACACTGTGTAGAATAATAAAGGACAGTGTTCATTTAGAGAGTGTTTAACTTATAACACTGTGTAGAATAATAAAGGACAGTGTTCATTTAGAGAGTGTTTAACTTATAACACTATGTGTAGAATAATAAAGGACAGTGTTCATTTAGAGAGTGTATAACTTATAACACTATGTGTAGAATAATAAAGGACAGTGTTCATTTAGAGAGTGTTTAACTTATAACACTATGTGTAGAATAATAAAGGACAGTGTTCATTTAGAGTGTTTAACTTATAACACTATGTGTAGAATAATAAAGGACAGTGTTCATTTAGAGAGTGTTTAACTTATAACACTATGTGTAGAATAATAAAGCACAGTGTTCATTTAGAGAGTGTGGAACTTATAACACTATGTGTAGAATAATAAAGCACAGTGTTCATTTAGAGAGTGTATAACTTATAACACTGTGTAGAATAATAAAGGACAGTGTTCATTTAGAGAGTGTTTAACTTATAACACTATGTGTAGAATAATAAAGGACAGTGTTCATTTAGAGAGTGTATAACTTATAACACTATGTGTAGAATAATAAAGGACAGTGTTCATTTAGAGAGTGTTTAACTTATAACACTATGTGTAGAATAATAAAGGACAGTGTTCATTTAGAGAGTGTATAACTTATAACACTGTGTAGAATAATAAAGGACAGTGTTCATTTAGAGAGTGTTTAACTTATAACACTGTGTAGAATAATAAAGCACAGTGTTCATTTAGAGAGTGTTTAACTTATAACACTATGTGTAGAATAATAAAGGACAGTGTTCATTTAGAGAGTGTTTAACTTATAACACTATGTGTAGAATAATAAAGGACAGTGTTCATTTAGAGAGTGTTTAACTTATAACACTGTGTAGAATAATAAAGCACAGTGTTCATTTAGAGTGTATAACTTATAACACTATGTGTAGAATAATAAAGGACAGTGTTCATTTAGAGAGTGTTTAACTTATAACACTGTGTAGAATAATAAAGCACAGTGTTCATTTAGAGAGTGTTTAACTTATAACACTATGTGTAGAATAATAAAGGACAGTGTTCATTTAGAGAGTGTTTAACTTATAACACTATGTGTAGAATAATAAAGGACAGTGTTCATTTAGAGAGTGTATAACTTATAACACTGTGTAGAATAATAAAGGACAGTGTTCATTTAGAGAGTGTATAACTTATAACACTATGTGTAGAATAATAAAGGACAGTGTTCATTTAGAGAGTGTTTAACTTATAACACTGTGTAGAATAATAAAGGACAGTGTTCATTTAGAGAGTGTTTAACTTATAACACTGTGTAGAATAATAAAGCACAGTGTTCATTTAGAGAGTGTTTAACTTATAACACTATGTGTAGAATAATAAAGGACAGTGTTCATTTAGAGAGTGTTTAACTTATAACACTATGTGTAGAATAATAAAGGACAGTGTTCATTTAGAGAGTGTTTAACTTATAACACTATGTGTAGAATAATAAAGGACAGTGTTCATTTAGAGAGTGTATAACTTATAACACTATGTGTAGAATAATAAAGGACAGTGTTCATTTAGAGAGTGTTTAACTTATAACACTGTGTAGAATAATAAAGGACAGTGTTCATTTAGAGAGTGTTTAACTTATAACACTATGTGTAGAATAATAAAGGACAGTGTTCATTTAGAGAGTGTATAACTTATAACACTGTGTAGAATAATAAAGGACAGTGTTCATTTAGAGAGTGTTTAACTTATAACACTGTGTAGAATAATAAAGGACAGTGTTCATTTAGAGTGTGTATAACTTATAACACTGTGTAGAATAATAAAGCACAGTGTTCATTTAGAGAGTGTATAACTTATAACACTGTGTAGAATAATAAAGGACAGTGTTCATTTAGAGAGTGTTTAACTTATAACACTGTGTAGAATAATAAAGGACAGTGTTCATTTAGAGAGTGTTTAACTTATAACACTATGTGTAGAATAATAAAGGACAGTGTTCATTTAGAGAGTGTTTAACTTATAACACTGTGTAGAATAATAAAGGACAGTGTTCATTTAGAGTGTTTAACTTATAACACTGTGTAGAATAATAAAGGACAGTGTTCATTTAGAGAGTGTTTAACTTATAACACCGTGTAGAATAATAAAGGACAGTGTTCATTTAGAGTGTGTATAACTTATAACACTGTGTAGAATAATAAAGCACAGTGTTCATTTAGAGAGTGTATAACTTATAACACTGTGTAGAATAATAAAGGACAGTGTTCATTTAGAGAGTGTTTAACTTATAACACTGTGTAGAATAATAAAGGACAGTGTTCATTTAGAGAGTGTTTAACTTATAACACTATGTGTAGAATAATAAAGGACAGTGTTCATTTAGAGAGTGTTTAACTTATAACACTGTGTAGAATAATAAAGGACAGTGTTCATTTAGAGTGTTTAACTTATAACACTGTGTAGAATAATAAAGGACAGTGTTCATTTAGAGAGTGTTTAACTTATAACACCGTGTAGAATAATAAAGGACAGTGTTCATTTAGAGAGTGTATAACTTATAACACTGTGTAGAATAATAAAGGACAGTGTTCATTTAGAGAGTGTTTAACTTATAACACTATGTGTAGAATAATAAAGCACAGTGTTCATTTAGAGAGTGTTTAACTTATAACACTATGTGTAGAATAATAAAGGACAGTGTTCATTTAGAGAGTGTTTAACTTATAACACTGTGTAGAATAATAAAGGACAGTGTTCATTTAGAGAGTGTATAACTTATAACACTGTGTAGAATAATAAAGCACAGTGTTCATTTAGAGAGTGTAGAACTTATAACACTGTGTAGAATAATAAAGCACAGTGTTCATTTAGAGAGTGTAGAACTTATAACACTGTGTAGAATAATAAAGCACAGTGTTCATTTAGAGAGTGTATAACTTATAACACTGTGTAGAATAATAAAGCACAGTGTTCATTTAGAGAGTGTGGAACTTATAACACTGTAGAATAATAAAGTACAGTGTTCATTTAGAGAGTGTAGAACTTATAACACTGTGTAGAATAAGTGTATGAGAGGATGTTTGGTCAGGTAGGTATAACTTAAATAACACTGTGTAGAATAAGTGTATGAGAGGATGTTTGGTCAGGTAGGTATAACTTAAATAACACTGTGTAGAATAAGTGTATGAGAGGATGTTTGGTCAGGTATGTCTTATAACACTGTGTAGAATAAGTGTATGAGAGGATGTTTGGTCAGGTAGGTACGCCTACTTTATCTCCTTTGGGGGATCGGCCTGGGGACAGTCCCGGGTCACCCTTATGTCCCTGGAGAACAAAACAAGATGGAGATATAGGATTAGTCTTCATGTTGCATTGCTGCATCACTCGGCTTTATTACAGAACCCCCCTCATCGTACAAGAGTGTCGCACAACGATGCGACGTGTTGTAGAGCTTTATTTCACTTCTAGTGACTTTTACTAGTTGTTTAACTACCCATTATGTAAACTAGTACCAACAAGGTCAACTAGTGGATGTACTAGTCGACTAGTTGAATAGTCGACCAGCCCTGTTGTGAGCTTGTAGATCTGCTATTGTCCCTATTTTTTATTTAAATGTTTTAAAAATAAGAATTAAAAAAGGGAACTTTGCACCCGAAAGCGACAGACATTAAACGATATCAACGTTGGGACCAACCGGCCCCCCATTAGTGCAGGACTAGGCGCTTAAAGTGTTTACACTAGAGTGCACGCTGCAGTCCATTTCACATGCAGCGTTTCAAGTTTACCCTGACACACTTTGCACTCCCCATCGCCATGTATAGAGAGATGACGGGGAGTGACCAGGGGGAGTGACCAGGGGGGAGTGACCAGGCACATTCTTCTGCCTTCTGGGGCAGTGGAGGATATACTGTCCTTCCTCTGGAGGCAGGCATGCATGCAGCGAGAGGGACACCACACCACTGTCAGCGGGATCTGGGTCAGCGACTCAGCGAGCGCTGCGTTCAAGGAGCAGTAAATCACACACTTGTGAAATCACACAGCAGAGCCTGCAGTGGACACAGCAGAGCCTGCAGTGGACACAGCAGAGCCTGCAGTGGACACTGCAGAGACTGCAGTGGACACAGCAGAGCCTGCAGTGGACACAGCAGGCCTGCAGTGGACACAGCAGAGCCTGCAGTGGACACAGCAGAGCCTGCAGTGGACACAGCAGAGCCTGCAGTGGACACAGCAGAGCCTGCAGTGGACACAGCAGAGCCTGCAGTGGACACAGCAGAGCCTGCAGTGGACACAGCAGAGCCTGCAGTGGACACAGCAGAGCCTGCAGTGGACACAGCAGAGCCTGCAGTGGACACAGCAGAGCCTGCAGTGGACACCAGTCAGTTTCTCAGACTTTTTTTTTGTTGTGGCTTTAACGTTATTCTTTATCTATTGAAAAATAGCAGATCTACAAGCTCACAGCACTGCACCGAGTGCACCGCGTGCCGCACTATGAGCTTGTTGATCTGCTACTTTTGACTATCACTGACATACAAATATGTACTGACATATATATATATACATATATATATATATATATATATACAAATATTTCAGAAAACTGTCAGGATTTAGAAAACATTTTTTTAAATTTCAGGGGGCATCAATTTCGACATCAATGGGTTGACTGTTGTCTGTTTCTATCATTCATCAAACTGAACTACGGAAGTTATTCTGGAACATATTGGACTCCATCCATGCCATCCACTTGGAGTTGGAGAACCATTTTGAAAACAAAATATTATAGTTATCGTTACAGTTACAGTTCATGGTGTGTGGAGTCTGTGGACAGCGCTGGCCTTTACTTTGGAGGCCAGCCACGACCACAGAACCTTTACCGTGAGATTACAGAGATCATTGGATCTCCTACACAGCTCGTTTAGCGCATTACCACTTGGCTACGGAGACAGAGGCCATATTGTGTGCGAGCCTCTTTTTATGTACTCGTGCATTTAATGTTCTCCCTCCCATGACTCGTAAAAGGAAGAGGTTACGAAGGCCATTCTCCTGAGTGCAAAAGCTAACAATACTTTGGGAGTTTATAGCCCACGCTTGGAAAGGTGACACGTCCCATACGCGTCCCGCTAAAGACTACTCCATCCATCAATGATCCAGGTTCTGGAATGGGGACGAGACTCTGTGAGGGCCCCCATTAGCACCTCCACCAGACCATGGAAAACGACAGCTCGGCACTAAAAATGATCATCCTGTGAATTTACCGCAGAACCAACGTCCAACACAACCAGAGCCAAGACGTGATACCAGGGCCAACATCTACATCATGGGTTTTCAACAGGAGGTCAGTCCGTGGACCACAATCTCAAGAAGGGGTGGAAGTGCACCGGATTGTCTGGTTGAGACATTCATTATTATTAGGACATTTTAACAGTAGTAGTCAACGGTTGAGAAACAGTGGGATGTATTCATGTATACACATGGGATGGATAGCAAGTGTTAACTTACAAAAGCACTAATCTTAGCCCATATCCCCACCCAACACAATAGTGGTCCACATTCATACACCGATTGCGGCGGAAGCCATGCAAGGTACCAACCAGCACATCGGGAGCAATTTGGGGGTTCAGTGTCTTTGCCCAAGGACACTTCGACATGTAGACAGGAGGAGTAGGAGCCGGGATTTGAACCCGCCGACCCATGGATCATTGGACGACCTGCTCTACCTCCTGAGCCACAGTAGACAATGTCTAAAATCCAAGCCACAGATGTATTTACGCTCTGAATATTCGGACACTAAATGGTATTGTACAGATGGATGAATCGGGTGGAAATGTCACTGGATTTTATACTATTTTGTTATTTAATGTCGCTAACATTGTTACAATGTTACAAACAAGGTCGCTAACATTACTATGAAAACCTGCATCTCCCGTCAGTTAGTCACACCTCCATATATGGTCAGGCCTCGTGACATCACGCCTCGTGACACGTCACGCCACCATGTATG
This sequence comes from Protomyctophum bolini, assembly GCF_963924005.1. Taxonomy (NCBI): domain Eukaryota; kingdom Metazoa; phylum Chordata; class Actinopteri; order Myctophiformes; family Myctophidae; genus Protomyctophum; species Protomyctophum bolini. The sequence goes on from NC_137883.1 coordinate 32,306,131, forward strand.
GCCATCTTCCATTATATGAAGATCACAACACTGACCTCATTAAACCCTGGATAGCCATACATGGAGAAGACTAGGATCATCACCTATAGATCTCCATATATGGAGCCGGCCAGCAACTCTACATCTGACCTCAAACCTCAAACGTGTGCCCTCAAATGGAGCTTACCTGTTGACATTCCATATGTTGATCTGACATAATCAAACCCTGTACACTCAAGACACGCTCCATATATGGCCAGTACAGAATTAATTCCATATGTCGATCTGTCGACTTTTTAAAATATATTTTTTTCTGAAAAACCTCATGTTTCTATATCAGTGGTCCTCAATATTTCATGTCAAGGACCCCAACAATTATTATGTAATATGCCACCGACCCCCATCTGAAAATATGTTGTTCCAGGGACCTCTCAGAAGCAAAGATTTGAGTTAAAAACGTTTGCTCTGAAAGAATATATTCAAAGATTTTTTTTTCAAAAATAGCAGACCTACAAGCTCGTAGTGCGGCACCGATCTGCTATTTTTCAATAGCTAAAGCATAACATAATGCTAACACCAAAAGGGTTTCCCGCTCAGAATGGGTTAAGCTCCAACTCACACACATATACACAATATACTGTAAGGGTTATGGTTTTCCTTGGTAATATCAAAGGTTTCAGCCAAAGCATGGTATCAATTAAGTATCTTTTTTCTTTCCCCTGTCAAAGACGGGGTGGAAAATGTTGAAATCCAATGCATTCACAGCGAGGATTAGGTAAGGACTTAAAACATGAGCGAGTTTCCATTCTACCCGTGTTCCGTCTTAACATACAGACCCCTTTGTGGACGCATCGTAACGTATTTCACGGTCTTTAACGGCTGTGGCAGCTCCAACCACTCGGAACAGAGACTCATATAACCAAGTACTGTGCTTGGTTATTGTGAATAAGTATCGCCTACTTAAAATTGTCTGGTTATAACCAACACCGATTGCAGCCCATTGCAGTATACTTGCTCGCTCTGCTTGCACAAGTATAAACACATATTAGTATATCGGCTATCGGCAACGTAGTTATATTAAACCATCAGTATCGGCCAATATCTTCCCTATCGGTGCATCCGTGCTTAATACTTTATGAACTTCTAGTTCATAAACGTATATTAGTACAGTAGGGAGTGTTGGGAAAGTTCTTTTTTTTTTTAGGAACTAGTTCAGTTCACAGTTCAACATTTTTAAAATGAACTAGTTCCGTTCATAGTTCATCATTAAAAAATTTGAACTAAAGTTCATCGTTTGAAAAATGAACTACTTTTTTTGCTTTAATTTTTATATATTTTTTACATTTTACAAAAATTGCTCTTTTGCAATGTGAAATGCCACCGAATTATTTTTCCTTCTCTATATGGGCTTTTGCATGCTTTTATTGTGAAGGCAAAAGTTCTGAATGTTCTCAGAGCCTGCATCTCCGCATGCTGGGGTTGGCTGATCTACAAGCTCACAACGTGTCCGGACGCGACGAGTTGTGAGCTTGTATATCAGCTATTTTCAGCACGGAACACATTGTACGGCGAAGAATAAATCAGGCATCACTGCGCTTCATTCACTGTGGAAGAGAGATGTCTTTTGTTGGCCGTTCGTGGCGATATTATGGACACGTACCTCCTCGAAGCGATAATAACCAACTAAGCTATTGGAAGCTATTTTTCGTGGCACCTTATGTTTAATCAAACAACAACAAGTTCCCTCAGTGTTTGTGTTAGGAGTTGGGACAGTGTCTGCTGTCTGTCAGCGTGCATGATCATCATGCAGTAGCTAGATGCGCGCTCCAGTGACGGCTGAGAAAAATTAGTTAATTTGTGTCGGATAGGGACTTATTGGTGGGTTTTCCGCTAAATATTAAGGCATGTTTAGGGTGTGTTTTAGTGCCGGGGATTTCGCCTGGAAGGCTCTATTGAAACACTCACTCTTGAACGAAAGTTGAACGTGAAAAAGTGACGTTCACACACGCCAGAAATGAACGCGTTCACAATGACTTCATCAAACAGAAATACAATACGTTTAGTTCACGTTTACCCTAAATATGAACGATTACGTGAACGATCGTTCTTTGAACGCATTCGGGTACAACACTGACAGTAGGTCTCCAATACAGCTCTCCCTTATTTGCTTTCAAAAGGTTGTACAGACATAATCTTGTTTTTTTTAGATTAGAGATGTCAGATTGTTTATTTAAGAGCTAAGCGAACTCATCCTGCAGTAAACACCAGCCAGCCGGCACCAAGAATGTACAAAGTCTGTTGTGTTGAGACACTTCACACAGTATACATTAAATCATAATCCCACACATTTTCATAATATCTCTACCTTCATTCCAGGAGGTCCTAATAAGGTCATAATATCTCTACCTTCATTCCAGGAGGTCCTAATAAGGTCATAATATCTCTACCTTCATTCCAGGAGGTCCTAATAAGGTCATAATATCTCTACCTTCATTCCAGGAGGTCCTAATAAGGTCATAATATCTCTACCTTCATTCCAGGAGGTCCTAATAAGGTCATAATATCTCTACCTTCATTCCAGGAGGTCCTAATAAGGTCATAATATCTCTACCTTCATTCCAGGAGGTCCTAATAAGGTCATAATATCTCTACCTTCATTCCAGGAGGTCCTAATAAGGTCATAATATCTCTACCTTCATTCCAGGAGGTCCTAATAAGGTCATAATATCTCTACCTTCATTCCAGGAGGTCCGGGGCGGCCAGGGTTTCCATGTGAGCCAACAGGACCCTAAAAGAAAAACAATGACAGACAGGCAAGGGTTAAAGAGGGCACCAGGTGACCATTATACAAACTGGAAACCGGGAAAAAAAAGAAAAACTATAAACTGACGAGTGACAGACTGACAATTCTTTGTAAATGTACAATTACTTTAACCCATTCTGACCTGAGATCAGATTCATACGAGTTTTCCACTGGGACACACACTGGTCTGATCAACCCATTCTGACCTGAGATCAGATTTTTTTAAAGTCAGTCGATTTTCGATTATTCAAAAATAGCAGACCTACAAGCTCGTAGCGCGCCACTCGGTGGCGCGCTATGAGCTTGTAGATCTGCTGTTTTTCAATAGATAAAGCATAACATGATGCCAACACCAAAACGGGTTCCCGGTCAGAATGGGTTAACTCTTTAGAATGTAAAATGAAACCAAATGGCCGTAATGGTCCATTTGGTTGGATTTTACATTCTCAAGAGTTAAGATGTTGTTCACAACAGGCAGACGCTGCTCAAAATAACAATCCTTCTTCTACATTCACTCATTTGTGTAGACTTCTTGGAAATCAGGTAATGCAGATTTCAAACAATAAATTCACTCTTCAGAGTTAAAGGTCTATAAGGGTCCATTTGGTTAACAACTCTCCATTAGTTATAGCTGCATGGCGACCACCTGGAACCCCCCCGCCCATTAAGTAAAACATATGGAACTGCCTGTCAGCGGCATCAGCGTATCCAGTGTGAGCATCCCCCACATCATATTGTGGACCGTCTGTGTTATTATGGGGGGTGGGGGGGTCGGGGGGGGGGTCAGGGGTGGTCTGAGGTCCCTCTGTGTTTGTGTGTACTGTAACTCTCTGTGTCCTCCATATGGCTCCGTCTGCCTTTGGCCCCGTCCAACGTTCTGACATATGGATGTGATTTTCCTCATCATGCCTTACACTTTTCCACTGGCTTTCTTTCTGCATGATGGATCCTATAGCGAAGGGAATAATGTCACTCATCTCTCTCTGTCTCTCTCATGGCCATACGTACTCCCCCCGCCCCGCCCGGTCTCTTTGGGTCTGTCTATCTGTCTGTCTCCGTCCCTCCCACTATTGTATACTGGTAGATACAGTATCGTATCATTGTATCGTAGTACAGTTTGATTGATTGATTGATTGATTGATTGATTGTAGTATCGTTGATGGTATCGTTGCCCCGTGGGAGGTTAGGTTTAGGGTGAGGGTTTGAGATAGGTTGTAGTTGTAGGACTAATGACTGGTCTAACCCAATGACTAGTCTAAACTAAGATAGATAGATAGATAGATAGATAGATAGATAGATAGATAGATAGATAGATAGATAGATAGATAGATAGATAGATAGATAGATGTTCCATCGCAGAGGCGTCAGATTGCGTGCGAACACTTGTCCCCCCCGGGCGTGGGACGGATTGCGAGCGAACACTTGCCCCCCCCCCAACCCGGGCGTGGGACGTCAAACTGAGCATGGAAAATGTTTCACAGACAAAACCATTTCAAAAGTGCTAAAACATGCTTCGGGACGTCCCAGAACACAGGACAGTAAAAATAAGCTGGCTTTACAGATCATTTCTCTAGGTTCCCCCCCCCCACACACACACACACACACACACACACACACAATAGCTAAAGCATAACACAATGCTTAAAAACACAAAAAGGGGTTCCCGCGTAGTTATGGGTTAAAGTCAAAGCTTAAAAGTGTGGGATCCCCTGCAGGCCACCCCACCCCACCCCACCCCACACCCCCTCCGGCGCTCCCCCCTCCCACCCTCCCCAGACATATGGAGGTGCTTACCAGAAGCTCACCTCCATATTTCCTCCTTAGCTATCCTACCGTGGCCAGAGAGAGAGCATCTCTTATAGAGCTTTGCATTTTCCCCACGGCTGCCCCTGGATATATTAACACATATGGAAGACATTATCTCCCCCCCCCCGTATAGAGAGAGAGAGAGAGAGAGAGAGAGAGAGAGAGACAGAGAGAGCACAATGAAATCATATCCATTTGTAGCTCAGAGAGAGAGAGAGAGAGTGCAAATGTAACCAAATGGATCCACGTTGTTCCATCTGCACTCTCTCTGTCTCTCCCAGCTAAAAGGTGCCAGGGTGTCAAGGTGAGGTGGATGCTCCCCTGTGGACACACATGGTGGGATGGAGAGAATGAGTCACTCCATGAGTGTGTGTGTGTGTGCGTGTGCGTGTGCGTGTGCGTGTGTGTGTGTGTGTGTGTGTGTGTGTGTGCGCACGCACGCCCGCTCTGCCTGGGACCACTCACTCGTTCCTCCAAAGTATAGCTTCTTGTGAAAAGAGCTTGCGGCGTTCTGTTGGAGAGCGTGCTTGGTGCGTACCACATCGCACTGAAGTAAGCAGAGTTGTGCCGGCATACGCACACACACACACGCACAAATGCACAGTACACACACACACACACACAGTGTTCTGTGGCTGAAGGGCAGCTGTGTATGGCCGGCGTTTATGATGTGGGCCGACTACTTTTACAGAGGTGACATGTGGATTGCTACCATCTTTACAGTCCATTACCCTCGACCAGACCTCCTAACACCTTCTGTAGCAGGCCACACACACCACAGAGAGAGAGAGAGAGAGAGAGAGAGAGAGAGAGAGAGAGAGAGAGAGAGAGAGAGAGAGAGAGACCTTCTGTAGCAGGCCACACACACCACAGAGAGAGAGAGAGAGAGAGAGAGAGAGAGAGAGAGAGAGACACAGAGAGAGACACAGAGAGAGAGACAGAGAGAGAGAGAGAGAGAGAGGTAAATTCAGATGTTCAGCCAGTTATAACCTATTATATTTAAAGCTGCATTGTGGGATATTGTTGGGCCTGAATGAGGTTTGATTGACATACTAGTTATAGTTAGTTTATTTATTGTCCACAATGTGAAATAAAGTTCAGCTGAATAAACGTCTTATCATCAGACAGACAACGTCACCCTGATAAGAGCCGGTATGTGCAGCACACACACACACACACACACACACACACACACACACACAGACACACACGAGAACACACACACACGCGCACACACACACAGGACCAGCCCCATCGCTCATGAGGCTCGATGGAAAAGAGTTCAGAGACTAAAGAGCATCTCTTAGTAGACTGCCAGAGGTCTAGAGAGGTTTGGGGGAAAATGTCAAAAATTGGTTTTAATATTAATGTCACTTATAATGCAATCATGTATGGAGTTTTTATTGAAAGAATGTCGGCCATGGAGAACGAATTTTATTGGACTATTATTTGCACTTTAACAAATTATGGAACACCAGAGAGGTCTCCGGAGAGGTGGTATTTAAGCAAATACAAACTGAACTGAAAAGACAGAGAACCCTCAACTGACACCATGGCACCTATTAACCTTGTAAAAAAAAATGTAAATGCCTTGATATAACCTATATGTGTATATATGTAACTTTGCATAAATTGTAAAACCTGAATAATGTTCAATAAAGTATATATAAAAAGTGAAAAGAGTTCAGAGCTTCTCACGCAAAAATGAATTCCATCACAACTTTTGGAAGCCATTTTCCTCAGATTTGTAAGTTACAAATCTGCAAAAGAAACGCTTACCACTAGCTTTCTTCACAGATGTGTTCATAAAAGGTGTCTACTATCACAGAAACATGTGTTCCAACCCAACTGCTGAAAGTTGGGGTACCATTATCAGCCAATATAAGGCAAATAATTCCACATTTCATTATACTTTATCTAGCATGTTGACGTGTCAACCTAGGGAGTTTTCAAGATGCTGAATCTATTCCAAGCATTAGTTTTGCACGAAAAAAAACTCCTTGGGCTAAAATCGGCCATGGCCACTTGCCCTAATGTGTTCAAAATGTGCTGACCTCATCACATTTGTGATGACGGCGAGGTGCATTTTTAGGCAAAGGAGTGTTTTTTGTGCAAAACTATAATGCTTGGAATGGATTCAGCATCATGAAAACCCCCTAGGCTGACATGTCAAATGCTACATAGTATAAGTATAATGAAATGTTGAATTATTTGCCTTATATTGGTTGATAATGTTATGGTACCCCAACTTCCAGCAGCTGTCACAGCGTTTCCCAAGGGAGTTGGGTTGGAACACATTTATTTTCTGTGATAGTCGACACCTTCATGAACACGTCTGTGAAGAAAGCTAGTGGTAAGCATTTCTTTTGCAGATTTGCCACTATACACAGCGGTCACCATGAACGTGGAAAATAGCTGCAAGTCTACACATGTCACATGACCTCACATCTGGATATAAGACAATCATGCTTTGTTTCTAGGATTAACTGGAACCTGAGGGTTAACCCATTCTGACCGGGCACCCATTTTGGTGTTAGCATCATGTTACGCTTTATGTATTGAAAAATAGCAGATCTACAAGCTCATATCGCGCCACCGAGTGGCGCGATACGAGCTTGTAGGTCTGCTATTTTTGAAAAATTCGAAGAACGACTGACATTTTTAGAATCTGATCTCAGGTCAGAATGGGTTAATCAGACCAGTGTGTGTCCAGTGGAAACCTCGTATGAATCTGATCTCAGGTCAGAATGGGTTAACGGCGCGCTGCATCCAAATTGTAAACTTAGCTCCAGAAAATGGCTGTGAATCACGAAAACAAAGATTAGCACGTCTCCCGGCACTCTGGGCTGACATGGAGGATTCTTCCTACTTATGCTGTGTTTGTGTTTCGCTTGTTGTAAACATTTTCTTTTTGCCGATACAGGCATTCAACTTTAAGCCTTTAATATGCCAGAAATAACAATGAACTAACTTTTTTATTAACCCATTTAGGCCTGACGCCGAAATAATAAAAACATTTCGCTCTGAAAGAATAACTATTCACGATTTTTCAAACATAGCAGACCTACAAGCTTGTAGATCTGCTATTTTCCAATAGCTAAAGTAAAACATAATGCTTAGTTAAAACACCAAATGGGGTTCCCGTTCAGAATGGGTTAACACACTGACTGAAGTAAAGCCATGTACCACACAAGCTGAAAAATACAGTTTTCCTTTTTTTCCAGGTCATTTAGACCGAAAACAAATAAGCAGAGATGGTGAGAAGTATGCCTACATTCATATTTAGAAAACGTTTCAGATGGAAAGGAGAAAAACTAAACAGAGATGATTTGAACAGAATATTTAGGGGAAACAAGCTTCTGAGAGCTTCGTGGACAACTAGATGGTGGTTTGGCAATCTTAATGTAAAAGGAAGAAGCAAGCTGCCGCGAATAGTGAACCTATAGACTCAAAAAAGTTTGGGAAGAGACAGAAACAATTAAGTTGTATCTACGAGGAAGTACTTCGGAAAAAAAAGTCTGTCAAGATGGCAAACGACCTCCTCTCATCCACTCTGCGGGGAGTTACAACTACTCCCCTCTGGTAGAGACGGTACAAAGTACCAAAAAGCTAACCGTAACATCTTTAAAAATTCCTTCATTCCTAATTCCATTAAGGCACTAAATGATACCATGTCTCGCTATAGATATGTTGTTAACGTTGTTGTTAGTTAACGTTACTGGGAAATGTTCTACCATGGAGAAACACCACATGCATACCGGTATTCCTAATGTTTGGACAGGCTATAGGCCAGGTCCAGCTGTGTGTGAGTGAGGATAGCCTGGACTAGCCAGCATGCTTCCTGGTCTCCAGGACCAGCTGTGTGAGTGAGGATTGCCTGGCCTAGCCAGCATGCTTCCTGGTCTCTAGGTCCAGCTGTGTGAGTGAGGATAGCCTGGACTAGGCCAGCATGCTTCCTGGTCTCTAGGTCCAGCTGTGTGAGTGAGGATAGCCTGGACTAGGCCAGCATGCTTCCTGGTCTCTAGGTCCAGCTGTGTGTGAGTGAGGATTGCCTGGCCTAGCCAGCATGCTTCCTGGTCTCTAGGTCCAGCTGTGTGAGTGAGGATAGCCTGGACTAGGCCAGCATGCTTCCTGGTCTCTAGGTCCAGCTGTGTGAGTGAGGATAGCCTGGACTAGGCCAGCATGCTTCCTGGTCTCTAGGTCCAGCTGTGTGAGTGAGGATAGCCTGGACTAGGCCAGTATGCTACCTGGTCTCCAGGTCTAGCTGTGTGAGTGAGGATAGCCTGGACTAGGCCAGCATGCTTCCTGGTCTCTAGGTCCAGCTGTGTGAGTGAGGATAGCCTGGACTAGGCCAGCATGCTACCTGGTCTAGAAGGGCGGGGGGGGGGGGCATGCAAAGAGCAACCGCTGGAGAATATTGGGCGCAGCATGTGGAATACGGATGTGTATATTACAGGAAACTCCCGTTAAACTCTCCAACAAACTCCGGTAAACTCCCGAATTGTATACCATCACACCTGTATATTACCGTATATTAACTGTATATGTACCATCACACCTGTATATTAACGTATATTAACTGTATATGTACCATCACACCTGTATATTACCGTATATTAACTGCATATGCTGCTAAACTTGAGGTTTACGGGCAAATCTAGTGCCCAATATGAAGAGTGTTAGTTGCAGACCCAGGGTCAGTCTCCAGGGTGCGTTGTGGTAAATGTAGTCCACACACAGAGAGAGAGAGCCGGTGAGCTACTGAGATCCAGAACCAGCTCTTAAAGGCCTTTAATACGACGTTGGGACAAAGAGGCCTTTCTTCCTTGTTTAAAGAGATTGGGTTCCCACAGATCACCCTGAGGAGGCGTGACCACAGGGCACGCTCTCACAGGTAGCTACCGCACGCACGCACGCAACGCACACACGCACGCACGCACGCACGCACGCACACGCACGCAACGCACACACGCACGCACGCACGCACGCACGCACACACCTCAGCAGCAGCACTATGCATAGGATTTCTCTGTTTCTTCAGTCTAGCTTAGGACTAAAATTAAACCAAACAATCGCTTAGTTTACTCACCAAGTACTCGATTTATAGTTTGAGACCACATGTTGGGGGGGGGGGGGGGGGGGGGGGGGGGGGATGGACGCACACAGTTAACCCCTCATAACCATCTATATTTGGAACTAGCGACCATTCCGATATCAAGACCGCTCTGTGCAAACCGTTCGGCCACCGTTGCCCAGTGGACCCGGCCGTTAGGGTCCATTTGGTTCCATTTGTACACTCTCAGAGTTACAGACCCATAAGGGTCCATTTGGTTCCATTTGTACACTCTCAGAGTTACAGACCCATAAGAGTCCATTTGGTTCCATTTGTACACTCTCAGAGTTACAGACCCATAAGAGTCCATTTGGTTCCATTTGTACACTCTCTGAGTTACAGACCCATAAGAGTCCATTTGGTTCCATTTGTAAACTCTCTGAGTTACAGACCCATAAGAGTCCATTTGGTTCCATTTGTACACTCTCAGAGTTACAGACCCATAAGGGTCCATTTGGTTCCATTTGTACACTCTCTGAGTTACAGACCCATAAGAGTCCATTTGGTTCCATTTGTACACTCTCAGAGTTACAGACCCATAAGAGTCCATTTGGTTCCATTTGTACACTCTCAGAGTTACAGACCCATAAGAGTCCATTTCGTTATACAGTATCATTTAGCTGGGAGACCCCATGGAACTCCCCCAAGGACCCCTGGGGGGGTCCCCGGAGCCCACTTTTGGAACCACTGCTTTAGGGGTGCAGAGCTGCAAACAAAAGGCATCATTTATGAGGACGCCGGGTTCTCAATGTCTGGTTCGGGGACCACCCGGGCACCACCCGGGGACCACCGACCCGACGCTGAGATTCTGTAGCGCTTTGGACCGACCCGACGGCCCAACTCACCATGCAGAACCAACAGGCTCCAAGAACAGAGACGAGGAGGCCTCGACATCATCAAATACTCTTCCTTCTCCAATATAAAATAAACAAACAAGCCAAACGAAACGGTGCCTTAAAATAACTGCACTGCACGCTCTGAAGTTCCGTCAAAGCTCTCTCGTTGCAGAATGCTGCCCCCCCCCCCCCCCCCCCCCCCCCCCCCCCCCCCCCACACACACACACACACACACACACACACACACACACACACACACACACACACCCCACACACACACACACACACACACACACACACACACACACCCCCCACACACACCCCCAAAAGGAGGAAAAGGAGCAACAGGGGATTCAGTCTAGGGAACAGACACACAGAAAGCATTCATTGGCGCTAACGTATACGGGTAAGTCTATCTTAACCCATTCTGGGCGGGAACCCGTTTTGGTGTTAGCATCATGTTATGTTATTTAGCTATTGAAAAATAGCAGATCTACAAGCTCGTAGCGCGCCACCGAGTGCTTGTAGGTGTGCTGTATTTTGAAAAATCGTGAAAATGTGCCTCAAATCTTTGAATGTTATATTCTTTCAGAGAGAACGTTTTTTTTTACGCAAATCTTTGCTTCTGGGGGGGGGGGGGGTCCCTAACATATTTTCAGATGGGGGTCGGCGGCCAATTACAGATGTGGGTCCTTGACATGAAATATTGAGAACCACTGATGCAGAAACATGAGGTTTTTCAGAAAAAAATACATTTTAAACAAGACATTTTTTTGACGTCAGGCCGGAATGGGTTAAGTACCCAGTGCCACCAGTTCATTCGGCGGAAAGGCCTTTTTTTCCTCGTTCTTCCCCCCCCCCCCCCCCCCCCCCCCATACACCATTTCTAAACAGCGGCTTTATCTTTTTCATAACGCGTCCGTTTAATAACTACCGCATGTGTTCTATTATTTCCACATGGAGAGACTACTGTATATTATATGTGCATGCGGATTTAGCAGCTTATGGCTTTGGTTCGGTCGCTCAACCGTTTTTCTTTTTTAACCCATTCTGACCTGAGATCAGATTCATACGAGGTTTCCACTGGGGACACACTGGTCTGATTAACCCATTCTGACCTGAGATCAGATTCTAAAAATGTCAGTCGTTCTTCGATTTGTTCAAAAATAGCAGACCTACAAGCTCGTATCGCGCCACTCGGTGGCGCGCTACGAGCTTGTAGATCTGCTATTTTTCAATAGGTAAAGCATAACATGATGCTAAACACCAAAATGGGTGCCCGGTCAGAATGGGTTAAGACTAAATGAACCCTTGGCGAGCCGGGAGGACAAGCGGGAGGGAGGTTTGACCCCCGCCGGATTCGGAGCCAAAGAAAACGGCCAGGTCGGGGTGAAGTGAAGGATTCTCAACAATCCAACTGTTATCGAGTGCTTCATCATATGATGCTCAGACGAGACGCAACCGTATCAAAGCCACCGCTAATGTACAGACAACAAGATTAGCCCATTCTGACCTGAGATCAGATTCATACGAGGTTTCCACTGGACACACACTGGTCTGATTAACCCATTCTGACCTGAGATCAGATTCTAAAAATGTCAGTCGTTCTTCGATTTTTCAAAAATAGCAGACCTACAAGCTCGTATCGCGCCACTCGGTGGCGCGATACGAGCTTGTAGATCTGCTATTTTTCAATAGCTAAAGCATAACATGATGCTAACACCAAAATGGGTGCCCGGTCAGAATGGGTTAGACCATGACACCATACCACACGTCATTTCTGTTTCGGTTCTCAACCTGTGGTACGTGTACCACAGGTACGTGTAGATAAGTCGCCCTAAAAAAGAAGAAAATCACACCTGTGTGAAGTGAGTGGTGGAACTCTGTGTGTGTGTGTGTGTGTGAACGCACCTAGGGTGCCGGCCCGGTTCCGGCGAGCCGCCCCGCGTCCGAAACGGTTGAGAAATGACAGAGTTACCGTGTGGGGGTCCCTCTACTGTACCCCCTCTACTGTACTGTACTGTACTGTCACTGTACTGTACTGGCACACCCAAAATCATATATACAGTTAATATGTGCGTGTGTGTTTGTGTGTGTTTCACAGGTGGTAAAAAAACAACCATGCTGTTTTCGTGCTCAGACGCACCCAGCCAGACAGCCAGCAACCAGCAACACACATAGCTCCGTAAGGGAGTGGTTGCACCACTCAAAAAAGGACAAAAGTGGAATGAAATATTGATATTACTACAGGTAGTTCTTCTGACCAAGCAATTGGTTGAAATAGGCTCTCCAGCCGTGTTGAAATGAGCATTAATTTGAGAACGGATTAATCACATTAGAAATACTGTATCATCAGTTGTGCCGATTAGATAGAGTTTTGATAGAGCAGCAGCATTGTTGGCTGGACCAGTGAAATGGACACGGAGGATTGGGCTGTGTGGAGCTTTAGTGCATATTAACGCAGAAGGATTGGAGATGAGGGGGGAGGAATCAAACAGGAATGGAAATATTTGGGGGAGATATCTGCGAGGCTGGACAGGGCGTCGGAGGATGTGCTGCAGGGAGGAGGAACTTACCCGCGGGCCTCTCTTCCCTGGTTGTCCCGGCTTCCCAGGAGCTCCTGGAAGTCCCTACGAAACACAGAGAGAAGACAGGAGACGTCAGGCTAAAACCCTACAAACACAGAGAGAAGACCCTACAAAACACAGAGAGAAGACAGGAGACGTCAGGCTAAAACCCTACAAACACAGAGAGAAGACCCTACAAAACACAGAGAGAAGACAGGAGACGTCAGGCTTTCAGCAGAGGAAGTGGGTAAAGAAAATACAAAATAAAAACACACACACACACACACACAAGTAGTCTTTTAGGAGAATGGTGTATGGAGTTGTTAGAATTGCAGGAAAAGTGGTTTTAAAAGCTTTCAACCGACCGCCCCGTATTTTGGAAACACTTTTCAAAAACATTTCTTTCTCCTTTCTCCGCTTTCCTCCGAGGTGGTGGAAAGCCTGGTGGGCTAGATTAAACACAAAGTATAAAGTATGGATTTACTGGATCGGACAGTATATTGGTGGTCTTGAACATGTTCAGCCCAATACGATGCACAGTATATACTTGACTTTATCGCTCATCGCTTTCCAAAGCACGCCGTCGTTTTTCTTCTATTTAAAGGGTCTGTGGGACCTTCTCTTATGGGGGTCCCTGACACAAAAGGTTTTTGTGTGGTCTGTGTGTGTGTGTGTGTGTGTGTGTGTGTGTGTGTGTGTGTGTGTGTGTGTGTGTGTGCGCGCGTGCGTGTGTGCGTGCGTGCCAGTCTGGAGTCTAATCTTACAAACCCCTGGACCGGGCCAGCAACACATTTCTGGTGCACAGAACTCGCCAGAACTTGATGAGATTCTTGGGTTTGCACAACAAGGTGGTTAACCCTTTTTAGACCCTTTAGACCCGAGACTGCAGATTCTACAGAATTTATTCCAAATCCGAGAAAGAAAACTATGTTTCTATATCAGTGGTTCTCAAACAGTTTCATGTCAAGGAGCCCCAGAATTATATGTATTTGGCCGCCGACCGGCCCGGCCCCCCATCGAACCCCCGGCCCCCCATCGAACCCCCCCCCCCCCGCTCAGTGAGCGGTTGGCGGACTTGAGGGGTGTGTTGTTCCAGGCTCTCTTGGTGCAGCGGTGTCAAGCGAGGTTCTCTTCTTTTTGGCCCGGGACCCCCGGAAATGCTTTGGCAATGTCTCGGGATTATTTTGAGACACCGGCTCACACACACACAGCCGGGGACACGGTGGAAATGGTTACATAACAAAAAGGCATCCTCTTTCTACATCTCTACACCCTTATTGGGTTAAGGGCCATTATTCACACCAACTAACTATAATGAGAACAAGATGGTTGGCCATTGTCTAGCGGTACGTTATAGATGTGGTGTGGACTCACTGGAATCCACTTGACTTTTCTTGACCAGCTTTTAAAACTAGATTTTTAGAGCTAGTTGTGAACGACTCTTTATACTTGGCTGCAGATCGTGTCCTGCACAGAAAATAGCTGATCTACAAGCTCGCACTGCGTTGTAAGCTTGTTGTAAGACACCGGCAAGCAACTATAAGTATGGATCAGGTGTATAGGCTGTCGACCAGATGAAACGCTGCTACGTACGTAGTAGCTATGGTACAATGCAGAGGAAATTGTGTAAATGAAAGCCTGATTTCACATGAAGGACTGATCTAATGTTATTCTCCAATAAACATGGTTTGTTTGTCTTAGTAAACAGAGTGCCTGCAGAGCTTCAGTGGAAAGCCTGTTTGAAGTCTCTCTGTTGAAAATTATAAGTGATAAAAGTGATATCAGGACATAATTTCGTTTTTTTTTAAACAGTGGAAAACATGTTGTAAACAGTCTATTTCTTGTTGACGTTCAGGGAAATCCTACAGTCCTACAGTTGGCCGCTACAATAACCCTAATAATAGACCCCCCGAGGGGTCGCGACCCCCAGGGTGAGAACCCCCTGGTATAGGGTATTTATACTGTATCTTATTACTGGCCAAATAAAATAAATATGGTTGAAGCATGTTTGTGATGCTAGCCTGTAAATGTGAGCCCTGGGGATGGAGTGGTGTAAGAGAGGCTAGTTAGCTCTCCTGTGTTCAATGGACGCCAACCGCAAGATTTAATGAGACCTCTGAATAAGAAAAACAAGGAAAGGCTCTCTCTGCTCTGACATCTGGGCACCATGACATTGTAGCATTTAACCCGTTTTGAACGGAGATCACATTAAAAAAATGTCTTCTACATCCTGACAGTTTTCTGAAAAAGCTATGTTTCTATATGTCAGTCGTTCATTGATTTTTTTAAAATAGCAGATATTTTCACAATTTTTCTAAAATAGCAGACTCACAAGCTCATAGCGCGGCACTCGGTGCCACGCTATGAGCTTGTAGATCTGCTATTTGTGGATATAAAGCACTGTATTCATACTGTATGTATGGCCTCAACGGCTGCTCATTTAGAGGACCTTTGACCCTGACTTTAAAGGTCCCCTGCATTCCTCCGACAGTCACAGACCCTCCTTAGAGGAATCTAACACCGTGCTGCCAGCCGCTGCTCACTCTGCTCACACAACTGGCAACCGCCGACTATGAACCACCACTATTTATAACTGGCAACCATGAACTGTGTGAGGCTAGCTGACTATTTCTTTTTTTTTTAACCCATTCTGACCTGAGATCAGATTCATACGAGGTTTCCACTGGACACACACTGGTCGGATTAACCCATTCTGACCTGAGATCAGATTTAAAAAATGTCAGTCGTTCTTTGATTTTTCTAAAATAGCAGACCTACAAGCTCGTAACGCGCCACTCGGTGGCGCGCTATGAGCTTGTAGATCTGCTATTTTTCAATAGCTAAAGCATAACATGATGCTAACACCAACATGGGTTCCCGTTAATAATGTTTTTATCCCACGATTCTGTAACCCATTTTTCACCCCTGTGTCAATGATCTAATGTGATCCTGGGCTCTACACACCCTCCACCAACCTAGTCCCCATATATGGGGGACAAGGGGAGAGCAACCTAGTCCCCATATATGGGGGACAAGGGGAGACCAACCTAGTCCCCATATATGGGGGACAAGGGGAGAACAACCTAGTCCCCATATATGGGGGACAAGGGGAGACCAACCTAGTCCCCATATATGGGGGACAAGGGGAGAGCAACGGACTTGAACTCATGCTTCCTTCATGCCCGAGTGTCCCAAGTTTCCATGCCTGAGTGTCCCCTCCATCAGGCGCCCCGGCTGGCCAGGGGGAGGCAGTTTAGCTGACTATTTCTACCAGCGCTGCTAAAAAGAAAACGCACACCTTGTTCTGCGACGTGTTGTGACGTGTCGGGAGAGCTTCGTCTATTTTGGGCAAATGTTCACCTATCTTCGCCACATTTTTTGTCTATTTTTCCCCTTTTGAGAAACTTGCCCAGCACGGGGACACTAAGGTGGTTCATTTGAAAGAATCAAAAAGGACCAATAAAAAGATCAATTATTATCCAGCCGACGCAACTTGGGAGAAGAACTGCAGGGGGAAAACGTGCAGAATTCATCAGGTCCTGTTCTCTGAGAGAGAGAGAGAGAGAGACAGAGAGAGAGAGAGAGATGTCTCAGAGAGAGAGATGTCTGCACTCCACACAGACGGGGCTCAGCGGAGCAACACCTATCAGCATCACACATCACGCATCTTAACTGGCTGCATCACAGTGTGGTACGGTAACACGACCGCTCAGGACTGCAACAGGCTGCAGAGGAACCGTTAAAACAGCAGCTAAAATCATCGGCAACACAGAATTACCACAGTCTCCATAACATCTACACCACTCGCTGTATGGAAAAAGCCCACAACATCATGGAAGACACCAGCCATCCCGCAAATACCCTGTTCTAACCACTCCCTTCCAAAAAGCGCTACCAGAGCATCAAATCTCGCACCACCCGTCTCAGTAACAGTTTCTACCCCCAGGCAGTCAGGCTGCTGAACAGCTGACGTTCAACTGTACTGCACTGTTTTATCACTTCACTTTTTTCTGTTTTTTGTGTCTTTTTCTTGCACTGATGCACTAGATGTTTGTTTATGTCCTGTGTATGTAAGACTGAGAGTGCTCTGAGCAAAATAATTGTCATTGTATGTATACTCTGTATCTAATATCTATACACATAAACACATAAATAAACCTGATCCTGAACCTGAAGTCAACACAACTATTCACAAGAATAGAGAGCGAAGAAACGGCCGAAAGCCATATAAATAAATAAATATGTCGGTTGTTAAAAAAGATATCAATCTATCACAGGTTAAAACAAACGCCTTGGCTCATGAAAAGAAGCCAATCATAATTATCAACACATACTGTATAGGCTACTGTACATGTGGCAGCCGGGCCTAACACGCATGCAGAGACTCACTCACCGTGCTGGACAGCGCTCTGTTTGTGCGTGTGTGTGTGTGTGTGTGTGTGTGTGTGTGTGTGTGTGTGTGTGTGTGTGTGTGCGTGCGTGCGTGCGTGCGTACACACACACACACACACACAGTCATACACAGTTTGTACTACTATACTTGTGAGGATTATAAATTATACACACATTCTTCCAGGTAAGGGGGTGCAATTATTTTTTCTTGTTTTCAATTCTTTTTTTTTTCTCCACTCACCTCGGGTCCTGGTTCTCCCTTTAGTCCCGGTGGTCCAGGTCCAGCCAACAGGGAGAACTGGGTCGGTTCCGAGTCGAATGTTTGGAAGCCATCGGTTGCAGCCGCAGTGACCGGAGGAAGCCCGGTGGGTACGGTGGTCGCTCCTAGTCCTGCCCGGGGTTTACTGTTCGCTCCTAGTCCTGCCCGGGGTTTACTGGTCGCTCCTAGTCCTGCCCGGGGTTTACTGGTCACTCCTAGTCCTGCCCGGGGTTTACTGGTCGCTCCTAGTCCTGCCCGGGGTTTACTGGTCACTCCTAGTCCTGCCCGGGGTTTACTGGTCGCTCCTAGTCCTGCCCGGGGTTTACTGGTCTCTCCTAGTCCTGCCCGGGGTTTACTGGTCACTCCTAGTCCTGCCCGGGGTTTACTGGTCGCTCCTAGTCCTGCCCGGGGTTTACTGGTCCCTCCTAGTCCTGCCCGGGGTTTACTGGTCACTCCTAGTCCTGCCCGGGGTTTACTGGTCGCTCCTAGTCCTGCCCGGGGTTTACTGGTCACTCCTAGTCCTGCCCAGGGTTTATTTGTTGTGGTCGGCTCCTTCTCGTGCATAATAAGGTCGTAGGCCCTTGAAGACCCCCGTGTGGAGGCAGCCGTGGTCCGGAGGAGACGCGGCCTCGCCGTGGTTGGGGTGGCGAGGGGCGAAACCCGCCCGCTCACCGCTGACTCTGAGGGCTTCCGGACTTTAGCGCCGCCCGCTTGCCCTCGCAGCGACGTCGTCTTTGGAGTCGGGGGGAAGGTCCGAAGGGACGACGAGGTGACGGTTTGAGTGGTGAACGGACGCGGGCGTTCCAAACCTGGGTCGGACGGCGGCGGTGGTTCAGACGCCAGGTTCAGAGTCCCAGGAGGAGGAGGAGGAGGAGGCGTCGTGACCGACCTCGGGGTGCGGGACGTCCGGGATGTAAAGGTTTCGCTCAACAACGTTAAAGCGCCGCCAGTCGTAGTAAAAAAGCCCTTAGTCCTGATCCTGCCCTCGGTCCAGTCCTTAGTCCTGATCCTGCCCTCGGTCCAGGCCATGCTAGGCGTGGTACGGTCCGTTTGGGATAAACCCGTCAGTGGCAGAGATGGGGGGGTGCTGTGAGTGAGCGTCCCGTTGGGGTGTCGTAGGGAACCCAGAGGTAGGAGCGCCCCGAACACGGCGGGCCGGTAGGTGTCGGCCTCTCTGCAGTGTCTCTTGATGTGATCACAGTAGTTCTGATCCGCCTCGGCAGACGGGTAAATATCAAACTGACAGACAGAACCCTCGAAGGGCACAGAGTTCTGGTTCTTCTTGCCCAGCAGGAACCAGCCGTCCGGGTCCAGACGGCCTTCCTCTCTCTCTCTGGCGGCGGAACCGGAACCTCGCAGGTCCGCGAAGGCGCTCGTCTTCCCACAGTCGGCGTAGAAGGAGACGCGCGGGCCTCGGATGTCCAGCGCCAGGCTGTGCCACCGGCCGTCGTGGACGTCGTAGGCGAAGCTCACAGAGTTCCCCCTCGTCGACCCCCCGACGTGGACCACGACCCGGCCCGGGCTCAGCTGGACGCCGAGCTGCAGCTTCTTCCTCTTGGACAGCACGGCGAACAGGAAGGCGCTGTTGACGCGGTGCGACGTCAGGCTGACGACCAGGGAGAGGTTAACGCCGTGGTCGTAGTAGGCGGGCGGGAGGACGGAGCGCAGCGGCGCCTGGACCCGCGCGCGCTGCGTGAGGATGGCGCCGGACTTGACGAGGATGACGCCGCTGGGGACCGGGACCGGCCCCGCCGGCCCCCCGCCGGCCCCCCGCCGCCGCCCGCTGAGACCGAGCTGCCAAAGGACGTCCACATCTAGAGGAGACAACGGAGACACGTCAGCAAGGATGTGACTACATTATTGCGAACGCAGTGAGCACTTACTATGAGACCTAGCAGATCATGTCTGTCTGTGTGTCTGTCTGTCCCGCTATCCAAATATGGAGTGTGTTGCATCAGCAATCACTCAGCTCCATATATGGGCACAAAAGGGGCCAGGTCCACATATACAGTAACAGCGGGACAGACAGACAGACAGACAGACAGACATGATCTGCAGGGTCTCAGCTGCGTTCGCTTCCCGCGTTCGCGCGTCTTACTCGTATACTACTGTACATACTGTACATTCAACAACAAGTATATTTATTCCCATTACTGCATTACTGTATTGCACTCTGGTTGGACGCCACTATTAATTTCATTGTCAAAGTATTTGTATACTATGTGCAGTGACAATAAATTTAATCTAATCTAACATTTGACTGAGGGACTGCCATTTTTTTCTTTTTTATGAAAGCAGGCAATCATAGCTTCAAATTGACATATTGGTTGTTCAGTTTGACCCACCAGTTTTGGAGATATGGCTTATAGAGTAATTAATGTCTTGCAGAGAAACAGCGAGTTGCGAAAACAGGCTAGAAAGGTTCACTTCTGTGGACTCTAACATTACACCTAGCTACATGTTTAAGCATTGATTTAATATTTACATGTCTTCTGTGGTCTCTAACATTACACCTAGCTACACGTTTAAGCATTGATTTAATATTTACATGTCTTCTGTGGTCTCTAACATTACACCTAGCTACATGTTTAAGCATTTATTTCATATTTACATGTCTTCTGTGGTCTCTAACATTACACCTAGCTACATGTTTAAGCATTTATTTCATATTTACATGTCTTCTGTGGACTCTAACATTACACCTAGCTACATGTTTAAGCATTTATTTCATATTTACATGTCGATTTCAGCTCTGACACTTATTTCAGACATGCTCTAGTATGTGAAGAGTTTGCCTGTGCTATGAACTCATTTGGGGGGGGAAAGTGTTTGCGCGATGGCAGGCTCTCAGTCAAAATCTGGTCACATATGTCAGGGTCAGCAGCTGTCAATACAAAATGTGCAGATCTGTTTATGTTGCTATGACAAACATTAGGAGCAGGAGACAGACGAAAGTTGAACAAAGTATATATTTATTGTAAAATAGGCCTAGACATTAACTTAAAGAACTGAACTGGATAACAACATAATCAAGCAATGGGTCCTATATGAGGTGTGGAGTCAGTAATCAGTGGTGTGGTGGTGATGGATGTGTGTGGATGGAAAGAATAAGGTAAACATCAATGGGAGGACATGGAGGCACAGACAGCAGGTCTGCCTCCTCTGGATCTCTCTGAGTGATCACAATGTACAGTGTACTTAACAGAGAGGAATATGTACTCGTTCTTTATTAGGAATATGTACTAGTTTTTTTATTAGACAAGCAGTAGCAGGAGAGCCTTCTTATGTAACAGTTGAGTCGAGGCCAAACAAACGTCTCAAAGACTAATAACGTGATTTGGTCTAATTCCCTCTCGTATTAAAGTGAATCAACATAGACAACGAGACTAAAGGAAAGTAAGGAATGTAAAAAAAAAGTCCGACAAAGAAAACCACCAGAATTATAATCATCATCAACATTATTGATGGCAACAATTGATCATTTTTACTCGCTGAGTTACATTAACACAGCCTTTCGAGAGTTTGTATTACATTAACATTTGCCATTTGGCTAATGTTCTCAGACGGCACACATCTCATTTGTCTTTATAACTGCATTCATATCTTTATATAAAAGATAAAGTACCATACTGTACAGAGTGTACAGTACATCATGACGAAGGTTCAGTTTAGCTGGGAAGAAGGCCTTAAATCTAAACAGTTCCCACAGAAAAATGTGCGGCATGTATATGTACTTTACAATAAACATAACCTTGAAGCCTATAGTGCAACTCCAACAGAATAAAGACCATATTTTGTATGAGTTACATAAGGTATAATATTTCACACAGTTACTGTACACTTTTGACTGAAACTGTAAATCTGTCTGTTATCATAAAAACTGCTGCCACAACAAATGAGCAGCAGTGTCAAACAAAGGGCTTTGCGTGTCAAGCAGAAAATAAGAAACCTAACTAGATGGGAATGATTTAACCCATTCTGGGCGGGAACCCCTTTTGGTGTTTTAAGCTATTGAAAAATAGCAGATCTACAAGCTCATAGCGCGGCACCGAGTGCCGCGCTATGAGCTTGTAGGTCTGCTATTTTTGAAAAATCGTGAAAATGTGGCACAAACCTTGGGACTGTTCTTTCATTTTTAACTCGAATCTTTGCTTCTTCGGGGGGTCCCTGGAACAACATATTTTCAGATGGGGGGGGTCGGCAGCCAAATACAGATATTTTTTGGGGTCCTTGACATGAAACATTGAGTGATATAGGCCTAGAAACATGAGGTATTTCAGAAAACTGTCAGAACTTAGAAGACATTTTTGTAAAGGTCTAAATGGTTTAACCCATTCTGACCTGAGATCAGATTCATACGAGGTTTCCACTGGACACACACTGGTCTGATGAACCCATTCTGACCTGAGATCAGATTCAAAAAATGTCAGTCGCTCTTCGATTTTTCAAAAATAGCAGACCTACAAGCTCGTAGCGCGCCACTCGGTGGCGCGCTATGAGCTTGTAGATCTGCTATTTTTCAATAGCTAAAGCATAACATGATGCTGATACCAAAACGGGTTCCCGGTCAGAATGGGTTAATAAGTATGCGGACTTCAATCCAGTGGAAATGTCAGTGAGTGGACGAGAGCTGGACGACCGGATCAACCCTCTCAGATGTCCGCATGCATCCGATGTCTAAACAACGAGGCTTTGACAGAACGCAGCTCAAATATCGATGCTTTTTCGGCGTCCTTAATGCGAAACAAATGTCTCCGCCAGGCGGAATATTGAGACGGCGAGAACATGAACTGTAGTTCATCAACTGAAAGAAAAGTGTAGCCCGCCTGTCAGGAAGGGATGGAAACCCCGTAACAGTGTGTGAAGGGATGGAAACCCTGTAACAGTGTGTGAAGGGATGGAAACCCTGTAACAGTGTGTGAAGGGATGGAAACCCTGTAACAGTGTGTGAAGGGATGGAAACCCTGTAACAGTGTGTGAAGGGATGGAAACCCCGTAACAGTGTGTGTGAAGGGATGGAAACCCCGTAACAGTGTGTGTGAAGGGATGGAAACCCCGTAACAGTGTGTGAGTCGCCAGGGAAGGGAAGGCTGGCCGGAGAGCATAGTGACAGAATCACCGCACATGGAAAAAGCATCAAGCCGAACCTTAACCCATTCTGACCTGAGATCAGATTCTAAAAATGTCTGTTTGAAAATGACAGTTTTCTGAAAAAGCTATGGTTCTATGGCAGTCGTTCTTCGATTCGAGATCTACAAGCTCGTAGCGCGCCACTCGGTGGCGCGCTATGAGCTTGTAGATCTGCTATTTTTCAATAGCTAAAGCATAACATAATGCTAACCTCAAAAGGGGTTCCCGCACAAAATGGGTTAAACAGGAACAAAAACCCTTCCGTCAAACTGCTGGATTCCTCTTTGCTATAAATATAATGGCCTTTCATTGAGAATATTATATTTCACTTTTTGGGCACGATCGTTTTTTGTCACCGGCGATCACTGGATCATTCTTCTGTGTTCTAAGGGTTGATCAAAGTTCACGTTGATTCAGAACCAGTGTACAAACAGTACAATGAGTTCAAATGGACACGCTTAGAGTTAAATTAGAGCTGCAATTCATAACTGTTACTGTATCTCCTACTTGGGATTCCGCTGATCACCTGTAATTGCGAACGCAGTGAGCACTAACTATAGAAGCTGGCCAAAACTGTCTGTCTGTGTGCCACACTGCAACACCACCGGCCCGCCACCAGAGGGCAACTGAAATTGGAACGATACAGAGAAGAAATTGGAACGATACATGGTCTCTCTGTGTGTGTGTGTGTGTGCGTGTGTGCGTGTGTGTGTGTGTGTGTGTGTGTGTGTGTGTCAGACTGCCACAACAGCTTTGTTCGCTCCCCGCGTTTACGCGTCTTACTTATGGCATTCTTGGATGCAGGCGCAGGTTTCAAGGATGTTTAATAAATCCAGGTACAAAGGAATAGGAAAAAATCCTAGTCAAAGGCAACAAACACTGAAAAAAGCTATAGACGGTGTGGAGTGGCTGGCTAGTGTGTAGTGGCTAATGTGTAGTGCAGGCAAACAATACTGACTGAAGTGGAGTGGCAGATTATATAGGAGTGGACTAATGAGGAGCAGGTGTGTATAGTTAGTACAGTATAGGTTGGAGATGATGATCTCTGGGTCCTGACAGCACCTGTCAAAGTGCTGTCTGTGTTATCTCACACCAGTTTAAGGACAACTAATGATGTTGTGATTCCTACCATGCACAGCTGCTTGTTATAAAGGGGCGAGAGTCACACTGAAACAACATTATATGGACCATTTATTTTGTTTTGTTTTATTGACGTTTTCGGGGCCGGGTAGGGCGTAAAATGGACGTTGGGGGGACGGTGGGGAACGCTGTTGCGTTGCCGGTATAGTCCCGCACTACGTGACTGTCGATGTAATGTGTTCTCACTCCCAACTCGTAAAACAGGTTGTGCCAGTCAAGACATTTACAAAAAGGCACGTACGGCACCGTACTACGGTAATCGCAAATACTACTCCTATCAACCCTTTTGTGTAGTTACTATACAACACATCAAAGCCATATTCAAAAAGTACCTCACCTTCAGTATGTGCTTGTGCAAGTCCCAGACAATACAGTAGGGTCCACAGAATCAGAGCTCTCCTCCTGTTGGAAAGAGATATTGTACAAGAGAAATACATATCGGTTAAGACAAAATGTACAGATATAACCCAGATCCGTTGTGCAAAACTCATAATAAAAATTACAGAGACTGATATCTACCATCTGAAGTATTGAGCACCACTGATACAGTCCATACAGCTGGCATTATCAGCTGGCATTATCACACAGCATTATCTTCACAGAGCAGTGCAATGCTCCATGTGCAAGTCCAACATTTAGAGATTGGAAATTATTACAGAAAAGCTCTGCTCTGGAACAGCCTCTACCCCTCCACATTCGCTCTGCTGTTTGTAAGTCCCTATTGAAGACTCACTTTTTCTCCGTGGCCTTCGACAATGCCCGGTTATGTAAATGGTATAACGTAACTGTCTATAGCTCAATTATTCTTATTTCGTCTTCCTGTTTCTATATATTGTTGCCATACATACTTTTGTTATATTTGTTATGTACTGTTCTGTCTTTTCCATTTTGTTAATCTGTTCAGCACTTTGGTCGACCATTGGTCGTTGTGATACGTGCTATATAAATAAACTTTGAGTTGAGTTGAGTTAAGAGTCATGTGGTACAGTAACAGGTCGACGGCCTAAGTGGCGGCTAAGTGAAAAGTGTCGTAAAACCTTACTGTAAGTGGTTACAGTAACGCAACATAACCCCTCATCTGTGGAAATAATTTACTTTAGTGGTTTCCCTTAACCCATTCTGGGCGGGAACCCGGTGTTTCAAGCATCATGTTATGCTTCAGCTATTGAAAAATAGCAGACCTACAAGCTCGTAGCGCGGCACTAGGTCTGCTATTTTTGAAAAATCGTGAAAATGTAGTGCAAATCTTTGAATATATATTCTTTCAGAGCGAACATTTTTTACTCAAATCTTTGCCTCTGGGAGGTCCCTCCCTGGAACAACATATTTTCAGATGGGGGTCGGCGGCCAATTACATAATAATCTTGGGGAGTCCTTGACATGAAAATGTTTGAGAACGACTGACATAGAAACTTGGGTTAGGTCGAAATGGGTTAACACACTGTGGAGGACTTTAGTTCCCATGGCCCGTAAACCTCAGCAGTCAATGCATTCTCAATGGTGGGAGAAAGTGATTACTACTCCAGTACCCGACATGCTATGCCAGTCAGAGCCACTACAAACCACTGGTTCAACCACAGAGACACCAAACCACTGGTTCAACCACAGAGACACCAAACCACTGGTTCAACCACAGAGACACCAAACCACTGGTTCAACCACAGAGACACCAAACCACTGGTTCAACCACAGAGACACATCATGCATGACTTTGGTTCAACACTCTTGTTTTGTTCTTCTACGCGCCTACACAGCATTCCTCACCCACTCTTCTGTATCCCCGCAAGGTCGCAGCGGCCGAAGGCGAGGCATTTACTTTCCCGTGAGAAGCACGAGAAGCACCGCATAGCAACTTGTCAACTTGACAACTTATTTTGGCACGCGATTCCTTCACTCCTTGCTGAACGTTAATAACTGATATTAATAATAATAACCTTCACGTATAATGATTGATAACGACGTTAATTTGTACAGTTCAACCTCACGACCAAATGCTATTAAAACACGGCAAGGATATTATTATAAAAGCCCTTCCTACTGATGAATTGCACACTGCACCTTTGCAGAGGTAAAAAAATAAAAGAGCTTTATTGACTACAGGGGTGATTAATTCCCTGCCCTGAGTGTCCTCCAGCCTCCACTGTCCCACTACATCGGATTTGGAAAGCAAATGGAATAATGGACATGGACACAGATTAAATCCATCCAACCAACCAGAGTGTTGCCTTTATTTACTGAGGGTTAATCCGTGTTTGGATTAATCATTGCTCTATTGGTCGGAAATGCTAGATTTCATCCAGCTGTTTCCTCATCAAATGGTACAGTAAGACTTATTAGGCTATTCTGTGTGATCAATATACAGTAGCCTACAATATTATAAATTAATACGACACAAATGGAGGCGGCTAGGTGCTCATGCAGCGACATTAAGGCACAATAGTCTATTTAAATCATTACGTGAAACTTTGGCTGAGTCTGTCAACATGCTGAGTGACGTAATAATTCAGCTCTGAATGCAACTGATAGCACACAATAAAAAACTGATAAAAAATACAAATACAAACCAGTGGAATTTGCATCATGTCTATATGTAACCAGATTTGACTGAGACTGCCATCACTTTTTCCCCCTTTTTTTTCAAAATAGGTTAATAGCACAGGCAGACTCTTCACACAGAGCATGTCTGAAATAAGTGTCAGAGCTGTAAATATGAAATAAATGCTTAAACATGTAGCTATAGGTGTAATGTTAGAATCCACAGAAGTGAACCTTTCAAGCCTGTTTTCTCAACTCACCGTTTTCTGCAAATATAATATATTTTGGTAGGTCACCCTCCGAGCTGACGTGAAAATTAGCAGACTGTACAACCAATGTCAAATGATGAATTCCTCACGTAACGTCGTGGGAATGGTCACCAATGGTGTTGGTTGGTCGGGCACGTGACATCATCAGGGATGGAGCACGTGACATCACATGACGTGACATCATCAGGGATGGCATGGAGATCCCTGATGTCATCAATATTGGCCAGCAACTCTACGATACTGGCTTCTAAGGTTTGTGGGAGTGGCCCATGTTGCACAAAATGCCACAAATCATGAACACGGCGTCCCATCTGCTTCACATTTGAATGACACGTCTATGCATTTAGAGCCAAAAGTGATTGCACTTACACCCATAGGGGTGCCACACATGTTACAAGTGTCACTGTCTGTTGCGCACACACACACACACACACACACACACACACACACACACACACACCATTTGTTTACCATTTAATCGTCTCATGAGTCATGTGACAATGACCATTGTTAAACAGGGGTTTTGTACTCCATACCCTTTGCCTATAATTAACCCATTCTGACCGGGCACCCATTTTGGTGTTAGCATCATGTTATGCTTTACCCATTGAAAAATAGCAGATCTACAAGCTCATAGCGCGCCACCGAGTGGCGCGATACGAGCTTGTAGGTCTGCTATTTTTGAAAAATTCGAAGAACGACTGACATTTTTAGAATCTGATCTCAGGTCAGAATGAGTTCATCAGACCCAGTGTGTGTCCAGTGGAAACCTCGTATGAATCTGATCTCAGGTCAGAATGGGTTAATAAATATAAATCTCTGGGTGAAGCCGTATTATTGCTTACAAAAATGCCACATGTCATGGACACACCATCCAATCATATACCCACATTTGAATGGCATGTCGAGGTGCCTATAGCCCATTTTGACCCGACATTTAGAATGTCTTCTACATGCTGATGTTTCTATATATGTCAGTCGTTCTCAAACATTTTCATGTCAAAGGCCCCCAGAATTCTGATTTTGGCCGCGGACTCCCATCTGAAAATACGCTGGTCCAAGAAAGATTTGACTTAAAAACGTATACTCAATATATTCAAAGATTTGCACCACATTTTCACAATTTTTCTAAAATAGCAGACCTACAAGCTCATGTGAGCTTGTAGATCTGCTATTTTTTCAATAGCTAAAGTATAACATAATGCTTAAAACACCAAAAGGGCCAAAAATGGCGCCACAAATGGGATAGAGTAGTGCACCTCCAAAACTGCTTTCGCTTCTGCCCAATGAAAAGAAAATGAACAGTTTACACCTGTTACAACCTCAGGCAGGAGTGCCAACATTGACACAGGGGAGGGTGGTCACAGTGGCACACTGGCATGAGTGTGTGAGAAGAGATCTTTTATTTTAATATTAACCCATTCTGACCTGAGATCAGATTCATACGAGGTTTCCACTGGACACACACTGGTCTGATGAACCCATTCTGACCTGAGATCAGATTCTAAAAAATGTCAGTCGTTCTTCGAATTTTTCAAAAATAGCAGACCTACAAGCTCGTATCGCGCCACTCGGTGGCGCGATATGAGCTTGTAGATCTGCTATTTTTCAATAGGTAAAGCATAACATGATGCTAACACCAAAATGGGTGCCCGGTCAGAATGGGTTAAGAAGTATTCAAAAAAGTTTAGTCTGTGAAATGAAGTCCCCTGCACATAATTCTACATTCACTCAAACTCAAATAGGCCACATAAAAAGGTTATGTATTGTACTATAGCCTATGGAGAATGGACAATCAAAATCAGATGGTAATATAGAGGGTATGCGCATGCTTAAAGTGAATGGCACATCGAGTGTGTCAAATCGAGTGGCAAAGCAACATGCAAAGTGAGTTTAACGTTGTTTAATGCAATCAGACAGGACTTTTCTGTTTGGATGTATGGGCTGTCAAGGCCAGAAAGTTATTCTTTGCCACTCAGTAGTCAGTCACTGTCTGCTGTTCAAATCCTTTCTAAATGAACAGTTTAGTTTACACTGTCTGCTGTTCAAAACCTTTCTAAATGAACAGTTTAGTTTACACTGTCTGCTGTTCAAAACCTTTCTAAATGAACAGTTTAGTTTACACTGTCTGCTGTTCAAAACCTTTCTAAATGAACAGTTTAGTTTACACTGTCTGCTGTTCAAAACCTTTCTAAATGAACAGTTTAGTTTACACTGTCTGCTGTTCAAAACCTTTCTAAATGAACAGTTTAGTTTACACTGTCTGCTGTTCAAAACCTTTCTAAATGAACAGTTTAGTTTACACTGTCTGCTGTTCAAAACCTTTCTAAATGAACAGTTTAGTTTACACTGTCTGCTGTTCAAAACCTTTCTAAATGAACAGTTTAGTTTACACTGTCTGCTGTTCAAAACCTTTCTAAATGAACAGTTTAGTTTACACTGTCTGCTGTTCAAAACCTTTCTAAATGAACAGTTTAGTAACTTTAGTTTACACGGTCTGCTGTTCAAACAGTGGGTAGGTAGGCTATATCCAAGTCCAACCCGGCCTGGCGGGGATATCTGCACTCCAATGCGAGGAGAGCACTTTTCTATTTTCACACAACACACTTACATTTGCAGAAACATGTGTGTGTGTGTGTGCGTGTGCGTGTGCATGTGTGTACATGTGTGGTTCATAATAACCGCAAATGTTTTCAGTTATATGATGCAACTTTTTTTTGGTATCTTCTCTCTCTCTCCCTCCCATTCCGCCCACTGGCCAACCGGTTAGCGAGCGGAGTGAGTGAGATGCACTGTGGGTCGGTCAGGACAGGACAGGAGAGGAGAGAGGGAGGAGGAGGAGGAGGAGGAGGAGGAAGAGTGAGTCTGTCTCTCTCTACTCCGCTCGTAAATCCAGACCGGTCCAAATCACTCCCAGGCAGAACCATTGGCAGTCCATCCTCATCCTCATCCACACAGACAGGATTAACCCATTCTGGGCGGGAAGGGAACCCCATTTGGTGTTTGTTGTAAACATTATGTTATGATTTAGCTATTGCAAAAATAGCAGATCTACAAGCGCTGAGCTTGTAGGTTCTGCTATTTTTTTTAAATCATTCAAATGTGGCGGAAATCATTGAATATATATTTCAGAGCGAACATTTTGAACTAAAATATTGTCTTCTGGGGGGGTCCCTGGAACTACATATTTTGAGATGGGGGGGTCCGTGGCCCAATAGAGATAATTCTGGGGGTCCTTGACGTGAAAAAGGTTGAGCACCACTGACATAGAAGGTTTTTCAGAATATATATATTTTTAATAGAGTCCAAAATGGGTTAAGACTCAGTGCAGCGCTTATACCTTCCTCCTCCTCCTCCTCCTCCTCCTCAACCATATGTTCCAAACTGTTCAAGAACTACATACACAAATGCAATTAGCCTATAATTATATCCTCAAAGTGGGGTCCTGGCTGGAGGAGGGGGGGGTTCTAAATGGACCCTCACAGGTCTGTAACACTGGCAGTGTACAACATAAATACTACATTTGAATGCTCCCATGCAGTCTGTAACGTTTTGAGACTCCTGTAGCCTTTTGAAGTATAGATAGCTGCCTAGCTCTGGTCCATAGCTCTAATGCGTTGCAAGGCATTAGAGCTATGGACCAGAGCTAATAGCTGCCTAGCTGTCACTTCATGGCCAAATTAACAGAGCCAATGTGCTATTATAATAGTCAAAAACACAGCTTCCTCATAGAGGCTTAAGAAACATATATGTGCAGGCAGTCAGAGTCTACTTTTACAGACAGTCTGGGCTATATAGCCTATAACTAATTTAGCTGCAAATGCATTAAAACTAAATGACATGAGATTCAACTACTATAAGCAGCTGTTCCCGAGTTTTGTTCTGCTTTTAACTGTGTTCTCGTACTATGTTTTTAACCTGTATACGACGACCTTGAGTGCCCTGAAAGGCGCCTTATAAATAAAATGTATTATTGTTATTGTTGTTATTATTTAAGGGAACTTGAACGTTGACAGTTCATTCACTGATAGAACTGTAGCCTATGTTGTTTACACAGACCCCCCTAGCTCAGCTGTGCTGTGTGACCACGGCTATCGCTCCCGAGTTTATGAACCGGATAAACCCAAATAAATAATGGAGAATAGGACACTTGTTTGGACAGTTCTTCTCATAATGTGCAACAGCTCTGACTACAGTACTCACCCCGGCCCGACTCCAGCTGCTTTCACTTTGGAGCGCGGGGCACTGTCCAGCGGCTCCATAGCGGTTACTTCATTCTTTCAAGAGTAGTTTTTCTTTTACTACAACAGAACAGTCCAGACGTCGTGGCAGAAAAAACGCGCAAAGTTTTTCCATTCCAGGTGCTACTTGGCGGGGGGGGAAGAGGGAGAGGGGGGGGGGGATAACGCCAAAAAAGAGCGCTCAACAGAAGGTGTGTTTCAATATATACACTAAAGTATATAAAATCACATGCAAAATGTCACTTGTGCAAAAAATGTCTCTTCCCTCATTTCCTTAATCCTTCTCCAGCAGATGACACAACAAGGAACAAGCATGCTTCTCCTCTCCTCTCCACTCAACCACCAACCAGCTCCACCTGTGTCTGTCTGACTGACTGACTGAGTTTGTTCCGTGTGGGAAATAAACGGAGCTTACGTTACATTTCAGGAGAAAAAAGGTCTTTTTTTTTTAGTCCGCTGGATGAAAACGGGAACGACTTGAGTCTTGACCGCTGCTGCAACTGCATGGGATGATACCAGCCGCCCTGTGTGTGTGTGTGTGTGTGTGTGTGTGTGTGTGTGAGTGTGTGTCGACGTCTTTAAAACAAAATGCAAGTGATTGTGGAGTGGAGAGAGAGAGAGAGAGAGAGAGAGAGAGAGAGAGAGGGGGGGGGGGGGGGGATTCTTGACTGAGAGCCGGCGGGGGGACGGGGAACACCTCCCTCTGTCGCCCGTAGCTGACATCCAGGGAAACTAATGAGGAGAGGAGAGGAGAGGAGAGGAGAGGAGAGGAGAGGAGAGGAGAGGAGAGGAGAGGAGAGGAGAGGGGAGGGGAGGGAGGGGAGGGGAGGAGAGGAGAGGAGAGGAGAGGAGAGGAGAGGAGAGGAGAGGAGAGGAGAGGAGAGGAGAGGAGAGGGGAGGGGAGGAGAGGAGAGGAGAGGAGAGGAGAGGAGAGGGGAGGGGAGGGAGGGGAGGGGAGGGGAGGAGAGGAGAGGAGAGGAGAGGAGAGAAGAGGAGAGGAGAGGAGGTGTGTCTTGGAAAGCAGATGGCTCTCAAATTGCACGTGGTGAACGGTACGGGGCAGAAGAAATGCTGTCTAAGCAAACTGAACTAAAAACTCATGTTGTTATGAATTATAACACCCCCACCGCAGAGACCATGTGCAATGCATGAGACTGTGCAGGCATGCAGGAGGAGTGGGTGTCAAACCTTTATTTTTATTTCTCAAGGAGGGTCCATTAATTTAGACTGATTATTGGTCATCATTTACCACTTAAGCCTTGTTTTCCTAGAGTTCAGTACAGTGACATGTTGTAGATGTTGGTATTTTCATATAAATCTGCAGATTATATAGTAAGTTTTTCCAATGGATTCCTCCCATCAAGATTGGCAAAGTAGGCCTACTAACTTCAGGGCCGGTCTTTTTTCTATGGGCATGCTGGGAAGCTGCCCAGGGCGCCAAGTCACTGGAACATGGGGACGCCGCCAAGCCACTGCCCAGGGCGCCAATAGTCACTGCATGGGGACGCCAAGCCACTGCCTGCCAGGTAAATACATTTCTACCGCACTACCCATCAACCCATAATGTGTCAGTCAGTAGGAGGGAAGAAAGTGACATAGAACAACAACAACAACATCAAAACAAAATGTGACGGTCACTAAACACGTTCCAAATTAAGTGTGAAGTAAGTTTGTTATTTAATTTTCAAACCGTATACAGTATTTCTCTCTATGTTGTTATTTAGCCCGATCTGCCAGTGGGCCTATAATCGGCGTAAATCCCCTCACCTGTGCAATGTCCAGCCTCTGCCTCGATCAGCCAATTGATTGCCATGGCAACCCCCACACCTGCCAATTGAGGGGGGCATCAGAGGGGGGTTGCCCAGAGCACCAGTTGGCCCAGCCCCATCCCTGACTAACTATAAGCTGTCATACAAATACAGTAAAAAAAAAAAGTACAATATTTCTCTCAAAGATGTTGTGGATGTACTTGTTGTAACGTTTCTGTCTACTGTATTGCTCTGTATTGTCTGTATGTTGCTGAACCCCCTCGAAAACGAGATGATACATCTCAAGGGGATATCCTTTCTCAATGAAGCTTCATATTATATAGTATATTGTATTGTGATCCAATGTTCTGTCACTTTAAGAGTTCAGGCGGTTGACGTAACCTATGACCTATAACCTAATGACCTAACCTACCGCACTTCCTATTGCATACTGGCTTTGAAAGCGGTAGGTTGTGTTTATTTTGCCCTGCAGATTATTTTATTATTTTATGTACCCAAAGTTGTAAAGACACATACTGTGTTTTCATGGTACTGCTGTACTGCATCTGCTTTATTTCCAGCAACTGATATTGTGGAAAACGTATTTACAAGTCAGAGCAGAGCAGAGCAGTGATTTCCTCGTTGTCTTTTGTACAGAGAATAAATCTACTCACTGCTGAGAACCTGGTCTATGGTGCTTCATATAACACAACGCAAGATCACGTCTGTTACATAAAGTACAAGTATACTTGTGCAGTACTTCAGTATACGTATCCATTACAACCAGTGGTGCTCAGGTCGTGTGCTGTTGAAATTCCTCTTGCCAAAAGAAGGTCCTCAATGACCCGCCCTCTGCAAACACGCCAACGACCCCCAGTGTCCTGCAGGGGAGACCCAACAGAGCCGCGATTCAGACCGCCTGCAACAGGATCTGAGCGCGTCGCTCTTACACACACAGAGAGGCCTCTCATGGTCCGTTCTCGCGGAGGAGGGCCAAGGAATGGAGGGAGTTAGTGCACACCGACCGTCTCCAAAGAGCACTTCCCATGTACCTGCTGTCGGAGCTTTACATGTCGGATGTTGGCTTTTGTTATACTGTACCTCATATTCACTGGTGCACATCTTGTTACCGGGGCGGACCGGGGGGGTTTTCCAAATCACCTAAATCACTGAATGATCCTTTAAATGTAAAGCCTATAAGCTAAATATGTTACATAATTAATTCCATAATTAATCTGAGAATGATGAACCAAAACCAAAAATAGCAATCTCTATAACTGCAGCAGGCAAAATGTGTTCAAATATAATTCAAAACGTGAGACAGAGTAAAAATGTAAGGTGAGACAGAAAAGGCATGAAAATATGATCTTAGAATAACATTCAAGACTGAGACTGGCCTCTATAATGCAATACAATAACACATTGTATGAGTCTCAAAAGATCAGTGCATGGCTGCATACATTTATTTTTTTCTTTTATTTTGTGATTTCAAAATATCAAACAAAACTCTGGTTCAATTTAAACTGGAGAGCAATCAAACACCATCCATTTCCATTCTCCTTCAGTAGTTTGATGTACAGTACAGTACAGATGTACTGTACAGTACAGATTAGCAAGGGATAGAAACTGAAGTGGATTTCCAAATTGTAGGGAAGCATCCACCTTAACCCATTTGGACCGAGACCGATCATACGTCAAAATGTCTTTTCTAAATCATGACAGTTTTCTGAAAAACTCTATGTTTCTACTGTATGTCAGTGGTCCTCAAACTATTTCATGTCCAGGACAACCGGAATTATCTGTATTTGGCGCCGACCCCCCCCCCCCCCCCCCATCTGAAACCATGTAGTTCCAGGGACCCCCCCCCCCAGAAGCAAATATTTGAATTAACGTTGTCTCTGAAAGAATATATATTCAAAGATTTGCACTATACATTTTCACGATTTTTCAAAAAATAGCAGACCTGCCGCGCTATGAGCTTGTAGATCTGCTATTTTTTGCAATAGCTAAAGTATAACATAATGCTGTAAAACACCAAAAAGTGGTTCTTCGCCCCAAAATGGGTTAAATAAATAGATATTTCCTTCCAAATTTCCTGTTTTTAATTCCTTCCAAATTTCCTGTTTTTAATGTATGGAACGGCTCAACAGAGCACCAGGCCATGGTCGTCTCATATTGGATCCAGCTGTGGCTGGGCTAAAGGTCTCCGCGTTCAGCTGGCCCCAATTCCCCCAAACATGGACGTTGAAACAAAAGCCCCAGTGTTTATCATGCTAGATTTTTTTCCATCACCACCACCACCAGAGAGACATGACATGAAAGGATATGTTACTGTGTCTTATCTCAGATTGTGGTGTATTATATGGGGCCGTTTGTGAAAACAGAGGGGGGAAAGAAAGAGTATAACAAGTTTAATATAGTTTCCTAATCTCAGAAATTATTAAGTTTGTCTGTTGAAGAAACTCTCACTTTCGCTGGTGGGAAAAAGTGCTCAGAATGCTTAAGTAAAAAGACCCTCTCAAAAAAACGAAAAAAGGTTTTGAGGACCCGCTCAAACACAAGCTGAGGCATCTCAAGAGGATCATCCTCTTAGCATAAATATAAAATATATTGTAACAATAACACAGTGTTAAAATATACTTGTGTCAAAGTACAAAAGTATTAGCATCACAATATTTACAGTAGCAAAAGTACTCATTGTGCAGAATAATAATGTTATTGAACTATCTTGACTTTGCTCTATTTTTAAACCTGTCGGTCTACAATCTCAACACAGCGACACATACATACAGTATAGCGAAGCTTGTAGATCTGCTACTTTCGCAAACTTTGGAAGATGTTTGAGTAACGATTTGATTCATTATTAATGATCTATAAATATGCAAAGCTACTAGTAACTAAAGCTGCCAAACTAATGTAGTGATGTGAAGAAGGAAAAAAAATAAGTTTGCTTCCGTGATGTAGTAGTGGAGTAGTAAGAAGTAACCTTTAAGTTGCACCTATAAGCACTTGAGTAAATGCTACTATAAATACGTTCAACCACTGCCTTCTTTTCTTCTTTGGTTTTAACTCAGCGTTGTTGGTAAAAACAAGGTGGACTTGCTCTATTAACCCATTTAGGCCTGACGTCGAAAATTAATGTATTTTTTAAATTATTTTCTTTCCCGAAAAAGCTCATGTTTCTGTATCAGTGGTGCTCAATATTTCATGTCAAGAACCCCAAAAATTATATGTAATATGCCTCCGCCCCCCCCCCATCTGAACATATGTTGTTCCAGGGACCTCCCCCAGAAGCAAAGATGAGTTAAAATGTTCACTCTGTAATAAAAATTATTCGACCTACAAGTTCATAGCGCGGCACTCTGTGCCGCGCTATGAGCTTGTAGATCTGCTATTTTTCAATAGCTAAAGTATAACATACTGTAATGCTTTAAAACACCAAAAGGGGTGCCCGCCCAAAATGTCTTAAAGCTAATATGATTCATATCATGGACACTGTACTGGTATTCCGTCCCTGACCAGCTGACACTGTGTGTCTACAGGAAAATCCTCCAATTTCCTGCCGACACAGAACTCCTGATATCCAGTGTAATATCAGGGTATAAAAAGGCCATATGATTTCTATTACCACCAGCCACCAGTCTGGAATAAAAACCAGTCGCTCCGTCCCACACCTGTCAATGGTTATCTAGACAGGAGCCCAGCCAGGATATGGATGGCAGTCATATGTGATGAGTGGAACAAAATCAACTCATAAAAAAAATATACTAATATAAATGTGCCTCCAGATCTTTCTCTGGAGGCATAAAATACACGCAAACAGAAGAATTGCTGGTTTCACAGTGTATGGTTAGTTTGAGCTTCTTATTGCTGTTCTTGCTCTCATTCTCGTGGACGAACTGAAACAGGCATTTTGGCAAACGAGAGAGAGTGGAAGATCTTTTGCATGACTTGGATAGAGACTCGATCGGGCTTGAACTGTAATCAGGTAGGGAATTATAAGGCTGCGACAGCACCACTGTGCAGTTAGACCTAGCCTTAGCCTTCAGGGCACGCGCACACACACACACACACACACACGCGCGCGCGCACACACGCACGCATGCACGTGCACACGCACGCACGCATGCAGGCAGGCACGCACACACATCCTGCGGGCTCCTGCTGCAATAACCATTATACAAAGTCATGTGTTGAAACAGTACACCCCCCCCCCCCCTCGGCACGCCAGAGAAAAAGGAGATATCTTCCGGGCTCTTCCCCCGGCGGTTATGTGAAGACACATTGCCTCTCTTGTCTGTATGTTGGAATCCAATATGATGAAACAAAAGCTAACATCCGACATGTACAGTACAGTACAGTACAGTATACAGTACAGTACAGTACGCCCAGTAGTCAGACAGGTAGGCTACAGTACATGGGAAGTGCTTTCAAAGTGGTATGTATGAGTACAGTACGTACGTACTTAACTGTACTCCACTGGCCTGTGGGAGTGTGTTACTTATGAGGCAGTGTAAAGTAACAAATTACCTGTCATTTACTGAAGTACTGTATACTTACAGTATGTACGTATACGTTTGAGCAACTGTACTTTTACTTCACTTTCGTATGTCCATGTTTCAATTATTTATTTTACACCTATACACCTCCATCCATAGCCAGGGCCAGAGCTACACCTCAGAGGCAAACGTTGCACTTTGTACTGATTGATTTATTGATTGATTTATTAACAGTTTGCAGAATTACAGTACATTTCAAGCACAAACTCAATACAATAACTGTTAACAGTGAGTGGACGACACCATAAAGCATTACACTTGTTTACAATAAGGGCCGACCATTTTCAATTCATCAAAACATTTACAGAACGTACGAATATACACAACTAATATCTAGTCAAAAGGAAATCACCATAGGAGGTAAAAAGGGAAAAGAAACATATACAGTGAGGGGAAACGGGGGTGGGTTATTACTTGTTTGTAGATTTTGATTATTTTAGGCCTACAAACCATACATTTACCCCATAAACCATAGGGTAAGTGCTATGGGCCATGCTATGGGCCATGATGGAGTCTGAAAAGGTGGGTTATCAGACTACGGCGGAAGATTGGGAGTGATGCTGCAGTTCTGACTGCAATGGGAAGTGCATTCCACAGTTTTGGAGGCAGAAGGGAGAAGAGTTTGGGAAAGTTAGATAAATGGTGTGAATGTTGAGACCTCTCTAAGAAGTGGGAACACGGTCGGGTCATAGCATGTCGTAGCATGTGGTCTTGATTAGGATTCAAATCCGTCTAGTCTCGGCCTTGCCATCCTTTCCCTGACCTACACTCAGCCTTGACTCTGTCTCTTTAGGTGGTCTTCAACACACTTTCCTACAGTGTACTGCTTTGATAGATGTGATATGCGTGGAACATGCAGGGGCAGCATGAGGGGCTCAGGTAGAAAGAATGGCCGTCTGAGTAATGTGAAGGTTGCCGGTTCAATCCTTTGTGTCGAGGTCAGTGTCCCTGAGCTATTAACCCTGACAGCGCTATAGCATTTATTGAAAAAATAGGATCTAATTCACGGCAGCATTTTCCAGTCGAGCTCTCGAAAAGCCACAGTTCCAGTCTATACCGGAAGTGGTATTAACCCAGGACGCTGAGCGGAGCCTGACAGGCCTTGTTTACAATATGAATCCAAAACCGGGGCTCTCTTGGAGTTTTGCTCTTTACCCATGTGTGCTTTTATTTTGTAGTATTGTTCCTAGTGTTTCCTGTCTGCCTTGTTTGCTTGTCCCCTGCCTTGTCTCACCTCCCTGTATTAGTGTAACCCCAGTCACCTGTGTTCTGTTTGCCTGTTAGCCTATCCTAGTGTTGATTGTCAGTTGTGTTCACCTGTGTCCTGTTTCCCCCCTGCCTTTATCTACTCCTTGTCAGATTGTTACTGTAAATCTCGGTGTGTTCTGTTCCTTGAGTCTTTGTCAATTAAATGGTAAATGGTGCATTTATATAGCGCCTTTATCCAAGGCACTTTACATAGATTGTGCATTACATTCACCCTGCATTCACACACACATTCATACACAGATTGCGGCGGAAGCCATGCAAGGCAGTCACCAACCAGCACATCGGGAGCAATTGGGGGTTCAGTGTCTTATTGCCCAAGGACACTTCAACATGTAGACAGGAGGAGGAGCCGGGATTCGAACCGCCGACCCACGGATCATTGGACGACTGTTCCATTTGAGATCTTCTGCCTCTGCCTTGCTGTCTGCACTTGGGTCCACTCCAGTCCTAACCCTCCTGTCCGGCACGCGTGACAGTAAGTAAGAACCCTGCTGCTATAGTACCCTGTTCTTATACGAGTCATGTGTGTTGTGTAACCGGCCTATAGTGTCCCCAAGTCACATTCCATCCGTTGTACTGCACTGTACTTTCTCACCTTCACACCATTGACTTGAGCAAGAAGCCACCTAAACCTCTGCTTCTGCTGAGCAGGTCGGTGACGTCTGTGTGGATATGTGTGAGGATAGAGACACTGAAACCTCTGCTTCTGCTGAGCAGGTCGGTGACGTCTGTGTGAATGTGTGTGAGGATAGAGACACTGAAACCTCTCCTTCTGCTGAGCAGGTCGGTGACGTCTGTGTGAATGTGTGTGAGGATAGAGACACTGAAACCTCTCCTTCTGCTGAGCAGGTCGGTGACGTCTGTGTGAATGTGTGTGAGGATAGAGACACTGAAACCTCTCCTTCTGCTGAGCAGGTCGGTGACGTCTGTGTGAATGTGTGTGAGGATAGAGACACTGAAACCTCTCCTTCTGCTGAGCAGGTCGGTGACGTCTGTGTGAATGTGTGTGAGGATAGAGACACTGAAACCTCTCCTTCTGCTGAGCAGGTCGGTGACGTCTGTGTGGATGTGTGTGAGGATAGAGACACTGAAACCTCTCCTTCTGCTGAGCAGGTCGGTGACGTCTGTGTGGATGTGTGTGAGGATAGAGACACTGAAACCTCTGCTTCTGCTGAGCAGGTCGGTGACGTCTGTGTGGATGTGTGTGAGGATAGAGACACTGAAACCTCTCCTTCTGCTGAGCAGGTCGGTGACGTCTGTGTGGATGTGTGTGAGGATAGAGACACTGAAACCTCTCCTTCTGCTGAGCAGGTCGGTGACGTCTGTGTGGATGTGTGTGAGGATAGAGACACTGAAACCTCTCCTTCTGCTGAGCAGGTCGGTGACGTCTGTGTGGATGTGTGTGAGGAGTGTCAGTGGATGAAATTGAAGGCAATGCACGTTGCAAAGTGCTTTTGGATTTAAGGCATTATAGAAATGGCAGACATTAATTTGCTTCAGCATGATCAGCAGAGTGTAATATATCCTTCATGCAAGTCTCCAAACGTCGGCCCTCGGTCGGCCATCATTCTCATTTCTTCTCAATGTCAGTGTAAAAAAAGACTAGTAACTAAAAGTTTTCAAATAATCGTAGTGAAGTAAAAGTACAAATGTTGGCTCTGAGATGTAGTGGAGTAGTAGAAGTACAAGTACTGGGAATTGGAAATACTCAAGTAAAGTAAAAAATACATCAAAATTGTACTTAAGTACAGTACTTAAGTGAAAAGTACTTAGTTACTTTCCACCACTGCGTTCAAGCAGGCGCAGCATCGACAGGACTTCACACGGTAAAACCATCCGTGTTAATTTCACTCCTGACATGTATAGGTCTACTAATGGACCCAAATGAAGTCGTAAAAGGCTCCATTTGGGTTTACTGGGCACTGTAACATAACAGTGTATCCTAGCGTATCTAACGCGTTCCTGCAGCAGAACTAACTCTGGTCATTTATTATACGGTCTGAAAGCGTTTATGGGGAACATTTCTTTAGGACGAGAGCCACAGATCCAATAGCAAATTATAACCAAACAAATAGAAAAGAGATAGATCTGACTTTAGATGGAAAACAAATTATTTCTATTTGTGTTTTGGAATTGAAGAGAGCTACTGTATTTCACTGTCATTCAGGTTGAATCAGCCATAATATACTTCATAAGTGTTCAGTGTTTTGCTACTACTGTAAAGAGAAGACTCTCAGCTATGCACAAGAGACTGTGATTATACAAAATCTACAGTATATCTGCTGCTATTATTCTGGTGCCTTCAAATGAAATCAAATCAAACTTTATTTATATAGCACATTTACAATCGGCCAAGGTCGAACCAAAGTGCTTCACATTACAAAGCATATTAATAACATACACAGGCAAACAGAAAGAAGGGGATAAAATAAAGCGTTATTTCAATGTGTAAGAGAGCAAAATGTAAAATACAATAGGCAATACATGGGAACATCGTACATGGGTATAGACTTAAATTAAATTGAATTAAAAGCGATAGAGTAACTGCCTCCCCCTGGCCAGCCGGGGCGCCTGATGGAGGCGAAAGGAACTGGTTGTAATAACGTGTTCCTTCCACGCGCTATACGTCCAACCAGGGAAACTCCCCCCTGTCAGGTGTAAAGGAGCAACTTGGACACTCAGGCATGAAGGAAGCTTGAGTTCAAGTCCGTTGCTCTCCCCTTGTCCCCCATATATGGGGACTAGGTTGGTCTCCCCTTGTCCCCCATATATGGGGACTAGGTTGGTGGAGGGTGTGTAGAGCCCAGGATCACAGTAGATGATTGACACAGGGGTGAAAAATGGGTTACAAAATCGTGGGATAATAAATAAGTCTTTAATAGGGATTTAAAAACCGCCAACGATCGAGCAGAGCGAACGTGGAGCGGCAGGGCGTTGCCTTGACGTAGTATATGTGCCACTATGAGTATTTCATTATACTTTAAGTGTTACCATCATTGGTATGATTTATATTGTGTTTGTAACTCTATAAAATCTTCCACCAAATAAAATCGTTCGAGCAATATCTGCTGCAAATGCCTCTATATACAATGTCTCTACAAGAGGTCTGTGAAAGTTTGAGAACTCTATTTGAGAACTCTACTCTTTTCTTTATTACTTTCAAAAAATTGTGAGCTTGTATTACAAAAAAAAAAAACACCTGTGAAGTTGAAGTTGACGCTGAATGGCAGCTACAGTATATCGGGGATCTTTTTACAGTAGGCTTATAGTCTGCAAACTGCACATGCGTCGTATCGTCAGTCAGAGCCTATAGCATATCCCACCCCATAAATGGCTCCTTCATTCGGACCCAGCCGTGCATTCGGAGCTGTCAAGACATCTCACTGCAGGGCTCTACTGTACATCTCACAAATCTGAAACCCCCCCTCCTCCTCCCCTCCCCCCCTCCTCTCCTCCTCTCATCCTCGGCCAAGTCCGTCCGTGTCCACCCATCCCCCCCACCCCCACCGTGTCTAGCCCATTCTGACCTGAGATCAGATTCTATAAAAATGTCTTCTATATACATCCTGACAGTTGTCTGAAAAAGCTATGTTTACTATGTCAGTCGTTCTTCGATTTTTCCAAAAATAGCAGACCTACAAGCTCGTAGAGCATGAGCTATGAGCATGAGCAAGCTGCGTGAGCTTGTAGATCTGCTATTTTTCAATAGCTAAAGCATAGCATGATGCTAACACCAAAAGGGGTTCTCCCGCTCAAAATGGGCTAGGTGCCAACAGCCGTCCAACATCAACTTCCTCTTTCCATGTCTCCTCTGCGCGGTATAAATAAAAAAAAGTTTTGCGATGATCTGCCCGGTGGTGATAAAGCTTAAAGAGTATATAGCTGATGTTTTCTTTGGCATGTAAGGGAGAAAAAAAAGGATACTTGATCTGTTTCTTATAATATGGTCACAAAGAAATGGATTGTTTGGCTGCTATACCAAGATTCACAGTTTCCACGTTCAGCTTAGCGTCGCAATTTTGGGCCATGTTATTTTGGTAAATGTAATGATACATAAAATACATACAACACTGCACATTGTAAATGTAATGATAAATAAAATACATACAACACTGCACATTGTAAATGTAATGATACATAAAATACATACAACACAGCACATTGTAAATGTAATGATAAATAAAATACATACAACACTGCACATTGTAAATGTAATGATAAATAAAATACATACAACACAGCACATTGTAAATGTAATGATAAATAAAATACATACAACACTGCACATTGTAAATGTAATGATAAATAAAATACATACAACACTGCACATTGTAAATGTAATGATAAATAAAATACATACAACACTGCACATTGTAAATGTAATGATAAATAAAATACATACAACACAGCACATTGTAA
This sequence comes from Protomyctophum bolini, assembly GCF_963924005.1. Classification (NCBI taxonomy): domain Eukaryota; kingdom Metazoa; phylum Chordata; class Actinopteri; order Myctophiformes; family Myctophidae; genus Protomyctophum; species Protomyctophum bolini. The sequence goes on from NC_137883.1 coordinate 32,349,197, forward strand.
ATGTAATGATAAATAAAATACATACAACACAGCACATTGTAAATGTAATGATAAATAAAATACATACAACACAGCACATTGTAAATGTAATGATAAATAAAATACATACAACACTGCACATTGTAAATGTAATGATAAATAAAATACATACAACACTGCACATTGTAAATGTAATGATAAATAAAATACATACAACACTGCACATTGTAAATGTAATGATAAATAAAATACATACAACACTGCACATTGTAAATGTAATGATAAATAAAATACATACAACACAGCACATTGCGTGTTGTTATTTTTGAACATTTCTGAAAGTATAAAATAGTCCACGTGACTTTTCAGGGTTCACAAAATGTCTCCTCAGAAAAAAGTTTGTCTCCTTCAAAACAAACTATACTGTACTTTATTGAATGATTGAAATATGTATTAACAGTTTGCAGAATTACAGTACATTTCAAGCACAAACTCAATACAGAGGGTCCACCATGTTCGATTCATCAAGACATTTAGAGACGTACAAATAGACACTTCTATATAGTTAAAGAACAGAACAGGAATTCATCATAAAGGAGGTAAAAAGGGAAAAGAAACTTATACAGTGAGGGGAAAAAGGGGGGGGGGGGGATTCAGATTTTACGGGGGCCAGTTTCAAATTGCAGCCGTCCGTAGGTGCCCTTTGAGAGCGGTTTTGAAGGAGTCAATTGATTCACATGTCTTAATGACTGTTGTGACTTTTCAGGGTGCACAAAATGTCTCCTCAGAAAAAAGTTTGTCTCCTTTAAAACAAATACTGTACGTCCCAAACCAAACCATACTGTACGTCCCAAAACATTTTTGGGCAGACTAGACAAAACAAATTAGCGTGTACCTGCTGCTGGGACGGACCGGTGCAGAGTGAACCCAAGGGGGCCCCAAACAGAGGGGCCGCTGTACCAAGGCCAGGCCCCCCCCCCCCCCCCCCCCCATGTAAACACAAACACCCCCATCTTGGTTTCTAAATGTAGTGGTAAAACCAGCCAACTGCACACGCGCACACACACACGCGCACACACACACACACACACACACACACACACACACGTCCACCCCAACCTGTCACACACAGACTCAGATTGTTCGTGGCGTTTGGGTCCTCAGAATGGGCACAGTCTGTTCCGGAGGCACTTTGGTGTTAATTTTTGGTGGTTTGGGGAAATGACGCAGCATGGGGGAACCCTCAGTGAAACGGGTCGGCTCTGTTCAGAACCACATTAACCCATTCTGACCTGAGATCAGATTCTAAAAAATGTCTTCTATACATCCTGACAGTTTTCTGAAAAAGCTATGTTTCTAAATGTCAGTCGTTCTTCGGTTTTTCAAAAAATAGCAGACCTACAAGCTCGTAGCGCGCCACTCGGTGGCGCGCTATGAGCTTGTAGATCTGCTATTTTTCAATAGCTAAAGCATAATGCTAATAGTAACACCAAAAGGGGTTCCCGCCCAAAATGGCTTAAAATGCCGCCTTGTCCCTCTGACAGATGGAATAAAGGCTGGTTTTGTTTCCGGGCATCCGTAAGCAAAGTTCATAATAAGTTATAGCTTTAATAGTGCAGTGGTTCTCAAACAGTTTTCATGCCAAGGAACCCAAAATCGATGATGTATTTGGCCCGCGGACCCCCCCCCCCCCCCCCCCGCATCTGAAAGAGATTCTGAGGAACCTGAACCCAAAATCAGTAAAAAGAAAAAATAATCTGGATTTCTTTTAAACTTTTTCAAAAATAACTGATCTACAAGCTCACAACAGATTGCATTGTGACGTGTTGTGAGTTTGTAGATCACTATTTTTTTAATAGCCAAATGGTTACACTGATCTCTCTATATGTCATCCTCAGACGAGCCCTCCATCGGCATCTTTCTCCAGTCATCCTAATTTTCCATAAATCATGTCCAGCATGTTGGTTTTCTGATTGTGATGCTAGTGTATTAAAGTTCTGGTCTTTTTGGGTCCCCGGACTCCACTTTGAGAACCAAAGTACCAGCTCAGTGGCCTTGTGGTTAGAGTGTCCGCCCTGAAACTGGGAGGTCGGGGTTCGATCCCCGGCCGGGTCATACCAAAGACTGTAAAAATGGGACCCAGTGCCTCCCTGCTTGACACTCGGCATCAAAGGGTTGGATTGGGGGTCAAATCTACTAATCAAATTATTCCCGAGCGCGGCGCACGCTGCGGCTCAACCGCTCCAAGAGATGGGTCAAATGCGGAGAACAAATTTCACTGCGGTAACGTGTGTGACAAATCGTATGACTTTGAACTTTGACTTTGAACCACTGGTTCGTGGGAGTTCTCTTTTACAACACATTGTGGGGCGGCGGTGGTTCAGGAGTAGAGTGGCCGGATGGTAACCGTAAGGTTGCCTGTTCGAACCCAGGCTCCCCCAGAGTTGGTGTCGAAGTGTCCTTGAGCAAGACACTGCTGAACCCCTAATTGCTCCCGATGTGCAGGTTGGTGCCTTGCATGGTTTCTGCTGCCATCAGTGTATGAATGTCTTGGATAAAGGCGCTATATAAATGCACCATTTACCATTTACCAGCAGCCATTCTGGCCATCTGCCGCGGATGGCACACGTTGTGGGCTTGTAGATCAGCTATTTCCAGGTGCACGATACCGTCAAACGACACAGCATAAAGTGGGGAGTCCGAGTGTCATTGTGGAAAATCTCACTCGGTCCCCCTCCCTCCCCAGACATCACTCGTCCCCCTCCCCAGACATCCATGTGCCGACAATAAAAGCATCTTTCAGCTGTTTGACACTCGGCCGCATGTGGAGAGACTCCATGTGAAGAGCAAAGAACATCAACCTTTAATATCCTTTGCAAACAGACATGTCTTGAAGGGCCTTGCCAGTTGGCCTGGCAGGAATCCCATTGACGGTGATTCACGGGATTCACTTGGCATTATATACGGCTGAAATGTTCCAGTGGTGGAAAGACTACTCCCATTTTGTACTTCAGTAAAAGTATATCAATGCTGCAATATAGAAATACTCTGTTACAAGTAGAAGTCCAGGAATTGTAAATGTACTTAGATTACGTAGAAATACAAAACTTAAAGTACCAGTAAACATTAGTGGCTGTTTGTAAACATTAGTGGCTGTTTGTAAACAGTATAGTGGTTGTTGGTAAACAGTAATGGCTGTTTGTAAACAGTAGTGGTTGTTTGTAAACAGTAGTGGTTGTTTGTAAACAGTAGTGTTTGTTTGTAAACAGTAGTGGTTGTTTGTAAACAGCAGTGGTTGTTTGTAAACAGTAGTGGTTGTTTGTAAACAGTAGTGGTTGTTTGTAAACAGTAGTGGTTGTTTGTAAACAGTAGTGGTTGTTTGTAAACAGCAGTGGTTGTTTGTAAACAGTAGTGGTTGTTTGTAAACAGTAGTGGTTGTTTGTAAACAGTAGTGGTTGTTTGTAAACAGTAGTGGTTGTTTGTAAACAGCAGTGGTTGTTTGTAAACAGTAGTGGTTGTTTGTAAACAGCAGTGGTTGTTTGTAAACAGTAGTGGTTGTTTGTAAACAGTAGTGTTTGTTTGTAAACAGTAGTGGTTGTTTGTAAACAGCAGTGGTTGTTTGTAAACAGTAGTGGTTGTTTGTAAACAGCAGTGGTTGTTTGTAAACAGCAGTGGTTGTTTGTAAACAGTAGTGGTTGTTTGTAAACAGTAGTGGTTGTTTGTAAACAGCAGTGGTTGTTTGTAAACAGTAGTGGTTGTTTGTAAACAAAGTAGGCAAAATAGGCGATCTACATGCAATGCATTGTGAGCTTGTAGATCGGCCAAAATGTACAGTATATAGTGGGTAATTGTTTTGTAATAATAATCAAAATCCAAGTAAGTATAACTAAAGCTGTCAAATAAATGTAGTGGAGTAAAAGTACAGTAAAAGTATTGGAGATTGGGAATACTGAAGTAAAGCCTACTTCAACATTGTACTTAAGTACATTACTTAAGAAAATGTATACTTAGTTACTGCATGATGCAAGTCCACCACTGGTGATTCATCACAGGATACTTCTTTCCCCAAAGCATGTACCATACTACTATTACTACTATTACTACTAGTACTAGTAGTACTATTAGTATTTAGTACTATACTATTGTTGTTTCACGGTTGTCTTTGCCAGGCCGACAGGCGGGGATCGAGGCGAAGACTATGTTTTTGCTCCTGTCCGTGTGTGTGTGTGTCTGCACTTCAGTGTTAGTTAGTTAGTTACTGTATTTATCTCAGTCATTTACAATACAGTTGAACATTCAGAATGAGGGTTTACACAATTAGAGTTTGACTGAAAAGGTTTGGGCTGAAGCCGAAGCTTATTATGCCCACCTTAATATTAATGATTCAAATAATAAAAGGGAAAAGAATAACAGAAACAAACAAGAACAAGAACAATAGCAATGGGAAAACTGATTAGTGTCTAATCTGGCAAAATCCGCATGGCCCCGATGATCGTCTGTCAAACGCTGCATGCTCACTCCTACAGCCGGCCAAATGTTCTAATGGGCCTCATGGGTGGTGGTGCCGTGCGCTGTACCAGGCCCGCTTTACGTACGTCGCCATATGAAACGCTTCACGTTTTACATAAAAAGGAGAATGATTGATCACATTTTGGGGCATGCCGGCGTTTGGTTTCAGCCGGTTCTGATCAAACATCATGGGGGGTGGCGGGGGGGGTTAACCCATTCTGAACGGGAACCCATTTTGGTGTTAGCACTATGTTATGCTTTAGCTATTGAAAAATAGCAGATCTACAAGCTCATAGCGCGCCACCGAGTGGCGCGCTACGAGCTTGTAGGTCTGCTATTTTTGAAAAATCGAAGAACGACTGACACATTTTTATAGAATCTGATCTCAGGTCAGAATGGGTTAATC